>NW_006238917.1:909468-996136 GCF_000375325.1 Capsella rubella | reverse complement strand
TCTTGTGGGTGTGAATGAAATATGATTGAATAATTTTCAATACCTGCACAATATATATAGAGATATATGATCCCTTCCTATATTTAGTTTCTCATAATATTGAGTTTGCTTGACTAGCAAAATAAAAATGTATGGATTTAATTTTATTTCCATAAAAATTTTGGTCAATCTTTGACTGATATTACATATATAGTAGGATATGATGGCATTTATTATGTTGACTAGACTATAATTTTAATATACAGGCATAGAGTAATTAGCTAAACGATAGCATAATTTTTTTTAAACTATCGATATTTTACGTACTTATTTACAAAGATCTATACAAATCGTTTATAATAGTATAGATGACTTTGTTACGCTATATTATTATTACTCTCACTTCTATCCATTTAATCTTTTTTTTTTTTTTTTGAAAAAAGGCTTTCTATTGAAATGCATAAAGAAAAAAAATACAAAAGCCCAGCCCGGCCCTAGTTTAAAGTTAAAGGCCTTAACCAAAATAAATTACTTTTGGTCTTATGTAGATGTATTCGGAGTCATAGTGGATGTGTCTGAATAATTAATTAACCAAAAAAGACTTTCCAAAAGGATGCAGTTGCTCTTTTTTTTTTTTTTTACTAAAACATAAATCTTTATCTTTTGAAGTAAGATACGGGGAATTATTTATTTATAACCATTTTTTTCTTCTCAAATATTGTAGAAATTCACATAAACTATATTACATATTACAAAGATTTATACCTTTAAAAAAATTTGGCGGGAAAATTTTGAAAAAATAATTTTTTTTTGCGGGAAATTTTTGGGGGGAAAATTTTTTGAAGGAATATTCCTTCCGTTGGGAAAGAATATTCTTTCAAATAGGGGTAAAATAGCCATTAAAAATTAAGAGAGGGCAAAAATAAAAATGGTAAAAAAGAGGGTATTTTTAAAAGAGGGTATCATAAAAAGGTTATTGATATCAATTTCTCATAAAATTTCTCCTAGAGTTCACCTCAATAAATAATTTTATGTTAGTATATTTTTAAAAAATAATTTTGTAATATATACCATCACAAGCCATAAAAATAATCAAATTAGACTTACGTTTTCAATTTTTAAATTTACATCATATTCATTTTACATATAAGATGTGAAAATATAACAATTGAGGTTATTAAGATACATTTGAATTTATGTATATCATTTGTAAGTGAATTTATCAATAATTTAGATGTTTTTAGTCAAATCTCTTTTAAAAAAAATATAATATTCATTTTCAAACTACTATCTAATTTATAATATCTAAAAGATTAGTCTTATTTTTGTAAAATTGTGTCAATTCATATTTTTAAAATATTTGAAAATTAAAAATACCACTATAAATTAATAATTATTAGTTTACATTAGATAAATTAATTTCACTATAAATTAATAAAATATCGTTGTTCCAACATTATTAATTTATAGAGGTTTTACTGTACTTCAAGATAAAATGATTAAAATCATTGTTTTAAACTGGATAGGAGAAATGAAGATGTGGTGCTCAAGATTGGAAAATCTCAGATTCAGTTGGATTTCAAGAGAAGGCAACAAATGTGAAGATCTCATATATTTTGGCATAAACTTCAATTCCAGAAAACAATTATGTTGTCTATTATTCTTACATTCCAACCAATTTGGTTTCTCTATTACATTGTGACAATATTTGATCGCTTTATGTGTAAAAAAAAAATCATTGTTTTATCCCAGAAAAAAAATTAATAACATCATTATTATTATTTGAAAAGACTTTAACATTTTCACAATCCAATATTTTGATAGCGTTGTTAATTATACATAGCAACCACATGATAACTCAGTGGCGTGGGGGGTCTCTTTAAGACATCTTCCGCTTGGGAAATGCATTTCAATGCATTTTTTATTACAGTCATGAATTTTTGAGCAAGAACCAATAACGAAAAAACCATGTCTTTGTGAATCGTCAGCTTCCACAGTTTCTGTAATACCTAAAAAAAATAAAAAATTTAAGATTATAAAATATGAGCATATCATGTATCTTTAAATTGAAAAAGCTAGATTTATAAGTAACATACTTGGGTGTAAGATAACCGTCACACACAAGAACAGAATCAAGAAACTTTTGCATGATGAAGCCATTTTTGTATAGTGTTTCTTTTCTTCTTCTTTTTCTCTTTTCTTTTCTTGTGGGTGTGAATGAAATATGATTGAATAATTTTCAATACCTGCACAATATATATAGAGATATATGATCCCTTCCTATATTTAGTTTCTCATAATATTGAGTTTGCTTGACTAGCAAAATAAAAATGTATGGATTTAATTTTATTTCCATAAAAATTTTGGTCAATCTTTGACTGATATTACATATATAGTAGGATATGATGGCATTTATTATGTTGACTAGACTATAATTTTAATATACAGGCATAGAGTAATTAGCTAAACGATAGCATAATTTTTTTTAAACCATCGATATTTTACGTACTTATTTACAAAGATCTATACAAATCGTTTATAATAGTATAGATGACTTTGTTACGGTATATTATTATTACTCTCACTTCTATCCATTTAATCTTTTTTTTTTTTTTTTTTTGAAAAAAGGCTTTCTATTGAAATGCATAAAGAAAAAAAATACAAAAGCCCAGCCCGGCCCTAGTTTAAAGTTAAAGGCCTTAACCAAAATAAATTACTTTTGGTCTTATGTAGATGTATTCGGAGTCATAGTAGATGTGTCTGAATAATTAATTAACCAAAAAAGACTTTCCAAAATGATGCAGTTGCTCTTTTTTTTTTTTTTACTAAAACATAAATCTTTATCTTTTGAAGTAAGATACGTGGAATTATTTATTTAGAACCATTTTTTTCTTCTCAAATATTGTAGAAATTCACATAAACTATATTACATATTACAAAGATTTATGCTTTAGTAAAAAAATAAAAAGAGCAACTGCATCCTTTTGGAAAGCTTTGGTTCCATGAGGATGGAAAAACATTGAAATCTGGTGGTGAGATAGAGATTTGTTTGGTCAGATTTGCAAAAAGCGTTAAAATAAAATTATACTATCCAATTTAGACTTTTTTTTATTACAAAGATTTTAAGGCTTATGTCTAAAATAAAATTATACTATCCAATTTAGGCTTATCGCTTCCAATCAAAAATACTTCACAAAAATCGAGTTTAGTCTAAAAAATTCAGACTATACTAACTTAAATCAGTCGCTATATAATATCTCTACTACACCACCAATTGTTTGTAATAAAAAAATAACCTTCAATTCATTAACTTTGTAAATTAGAGATATCAAAATTCGGACGTCACATGGCGAATCACTTATTCTCTTATGAGATCAGGACGAGTAAGTATTGAACTACTTCTCGATCATGATCGCTCTCTCCGGTAAGTATTGAACTACATGATCGCTCTCTCCGGTAAGTATTGAACTACTTCTCGATCAAGAATAAAATCTTTCTTTTTTGAAACAGAACCAACATTACTATCTTTTGGACAAAACTTAGTTAGTAGTGACTTAACATTGATAATATTTCGGTTTAGCTTGAACTATATACCCGAGTTTATTTAGGATTTAAGTTGGTTTTATATGTGTTATGTTTAATTTCTATTATTACTCGATGTGACATCTTAGATACCCATTAATCTATGTAATAAGACCATCATTATAGGGGGTATCTTAGCTTATAAGATACCCCTATAATGATGTTCTAATACATTTACATGGTTTTTGGTTTCGGTTTAAAATGTTCGGGTACTAATTTAAATTTTGTTCCATCTTAAAAAAAACAGGGGCGCACACAATAGGATTCGCGCATTGCACCAAAGTGTTCAATCGGATATACAGTTTTAACAAGACAACTAAAGTGGATCCCACAATCAACAAAGAGTTCGTGACAGAGCTAAAAAGGTCGTGTCCTCAAGACATAGATCCAAATGTAGTTATAAACATAGATCCAACACCAAGACAGTTCGACAACGTTTACTACAAGAACTTGCAGCAAGGAAAAGGATTGTTCACGTCTGATCAAGTCTTATTCACGGATCGTCGGTCAAAGCCAACCGTTGACTTATGGGCTAGTAATGCACAGCTGTTTAACCAAGCTTTTGTTAACTCCATGATCAAACTTGGTCGTGTTGGTGTCAAAACCGGCAGTGATGGTAATATCCGTCGTGATTGTGGATCTTTCAATTGATCTGAAAATATATACATGTTTTATAATATGTTTATTTCCTCCATTCAGACGTTGTATATCCTTCATGAAATAACTTGTCACAAAACGGTATTTTCAAAAATTGTATGGTTGGTAAAAAAAGATACGAGACCTATATCTTTATGATGTCGTTCTATCACTTTTGGGGATTACTTGTTAGACTTAAGGTTGTCGTAGTTAATAAGACTAGTTAACTAATATATATATGAACGGAAAAGGTAAAATAGTCAGGAGTAGTAGTTGAGATTTCAGAAAGATACAAGGTGGCTATAACACAATTATTCGGAATGACAAGTGAAGCATCGTTATCAACTTATGCATGCATCCCTCTCAATTTATCCCCACCACTATCTCTATTCCCTCATATAGACTATCCCTCTCTATACGCACACAACATTGATAGAGAACGATATATAGTATGATATTTACAACAAACCAAAAACGGATCAGTTCATTTAAGAACTCTTTAAATACATAAACTAGTTGCATTAGAAAAGTTATTAATTAAATTCTACTAATCAAATATTTTAAACTAACCCAAAAAATTATTATACTTCAAAATCAGTCGTTAGAAAAAACCATCAAATGATGCCAAAACTTAGAAAGTATTTAGTCTTTTTTTCTTTTAAAATATAGTGAATGCAAGCTGGCCGGTGCTACTTGTGCACTTATATATAAAGATCCCTCAGTCCATACATATTAAGAGTAAAAATAATTTTAAAACATGGCTTTGGTGAATAATAAAACGAATCTCTTGTTGCTTCTTCTCTCTCTTTTTCTAACACTCAACCTCGGCTCCGCTCAACTCCGTCGCGATTTCTACGCCGGAAGTTGCCCTAACGTCGAGCAGATCGTCAGAAACGCCGTTCAGAAAAAAGTCCAACAAACTTTCACCACCATCCCCGCCACTCTCCGCCTCTATTTCCACGACTGCTTCGTCAATGTAAAACATATTATTTTCTTGATAATTTTTTTTGTTTCTTCTTGATCTTTTTCTTCTCTAGCATAAATTTTATTTTATTATTTTGTCTAATTTATGGGTTGACTGGTTAATATGATAGGGGTGTGATGCATCAGTGATGATAGCGTCAACTGATAACAATAAGGCGGAGAAAGATCACGAGGAAAATTTATCGTTGGCCGGAGATGGATTCGACACCGTCATTAAAGCTAAAGAAGCTCTCGATGCCGTCCCAAATTGTCGTAACAAAGTTTCTTGCGCCGATATTATCACGATGGCCACTCGTGACGTCGTTAATCTTGTTAGTAACTCATTCTTAATTAATTTTATGTAATAAGCGTGTTTTATTAAATTAAAAACATTTTATTTTGTAAGTTAGTAAATATTAAATTCAATATAGGCGGGTGGACCAAAATATGACGTGGAATTGGGAAGGCTAGATGGTCTATCGTCAACGGCTGCTAGCGTCGGAGGGAAGTTGCCGCATCCGACGGACGATGTCAACCAACTCACTTCACTTTTCGCCAAAAATGGTCTTAGCCTTAACGACATGGTCGCTCTCTCCGGTAAGTGTTGAACTACGTACTTCTCTATCAAAAATAGTATCATTCAGACCGAACCTAGCTACGCAGTAGTGACTCAAAATTGGTAATATATCGGTTTAGCTTGATAAGGTTATGTATTTTGTTAAATCTCGGTTAAACTCGTTTAATTTTTCTGGTTGTAATTTGGTTTGGTTTGATCTTAAAAGGGGCGCACACACTAGGATTCGCGCATTGCACAAAAGTGTTCAATCGGATATACAGTTTCAACAAGACAACGAAAGTGGATCCCACGGTTAACAAAGATTACGTGACAGAGCTAAAAGCATCTTGTCCTCAAAACATAGATCCAAGAGTGGCTATAAACATGGACCCAACAACTCCAAGACAATTCGACAACGTTTACTACAAGAACTTGCAGCAAGGAAAAGGATTGTTCACGTCTGATCAAGTCTTATTCACGGATCGTCGGTCAAAGCCAACCGTTGACTTATGGGCTAGTAATGCACAGCTGTTTAACCAAGCTTTTGTTAACTCCATGATCAAGCTTGGTCGTGTTGGTGTTAAAACCGGTAGTAATGGTAATATCCGTCGTGATTGTGGAGTTTTCAATTGATTTAAATATTGATCTGTTTTAAGATTTTGTTTATTTCGGTTCAGTTGTATTAATTGGGCATATATGATGGGTCGTCTCACGAAGCTTGTTCAGCTAAATTGTAATAAATCTTGGTTTTGGGTTTCAGTTTATCGCAAAACCTAAATTGTAATATTAAAGTTAAGAATAATTTTGAAGGTAATAAAAGTATTATATAATATTTTATCAAGAGATGCATGATTTTAGTCCCAATGATGATACGCGTTAAGAGTAACTTGTTAGATTATGACTTTATAGGTTACTTCTGCCACAAGACATTTGTTAAATGTTATTACAATAGTTTAACGTTCAACGTTTTTTGTTCTAAGATACAAGGCCCAGGCCCATAGAAAATATCTGTTGTAGATTTTGTTTATTTCGGTTCATTTTGTACTTTATCAATTTTAGTAAATATTACTAATTTGATTTTTTTTCAAAATTAAAAAATTTGTTTTCTAAAACTATCACAAAACTGAAACTAAATTTTTAACATTGAAAACTAGTTTTTTAAAATTCTAAACACTTAACCCTCTCCCTATAAAAACTATACTCTAAATTTTTAAAAATAAGTTTTACACTTATAAAAATAAAAATTTGTAATATTTTAGAAAAGTAAAGTTAATCTGGTGCCATTAATTGCTCGAACTTATAACCCTATAAAATGTCTAAATCTCCTATAGACTAATTTGTTGCGAAGTGGGTAAAATCGTGTTTTTCAAGCAGTGATAGTTTTGCTATTATGCAGGATCACAGAGGGTGGGAGTGGCCCACTGTGCAAATGTTTTCCACCGATTCTACGAGAAACAGAAACCCACGGCCCACGGGTGAGGGACGCGATAATCGATCCTATATTTCCCGCCATGCTTAAATAGTAATGCCCAAAATACCTTCAGCAAGGCCCAGGCCCATAATATAGTTCCAATGTATTTTTGTGGTAGATGGGTCCTTTTTGGTAGAAATTTTATTTATTTATCGGTTTTGAAAAAAAGGACGTTTTCATGAGCAGTGACGTGTAACCGTAATTTATCAAGAAAAACATACAATAGCATACGGTAGTGGTGGTATTGTTTTACCATTTTTATGCAAGAAATCATTACCTTGATGTTTCTGACGAATGAACACTGTATTCAAATTTAATTTTATCAATACAATGATGTTTTTGTTCTTATATTATATATACTATATGTATTTATGTTGTTGCTTCTTATCGGTATATTATATACTATATGTCTTTATATTAAATTTAATTTGATTATAACAATGGCTATATGTCTCTCTACTTTTGTCCAATGATCTAAAATTGTATATATATATATATATATATATATATATATATTTTTATCATTTATTCTTATTTTGTTGCTTATATTTGCTTCTGATTTGCTTCTAATGTTCTTATGATTTGCTTCTAATTTGCTTATGATTGGCTAAACGTCTACTTGAAAGAGATTGAAAATTATACATACCACTTAACTATACGTATTTCCTTAACATAAATTTGGTATTCACAAAAGAGAAATTCCTCTATCTTTATGACAAACGATTTTGATTTTTTTTTTTTTAATAATAATAAAGAGCTTTTGTGTGTGTGTATAATACTACTAACGAAATTGGTGAGGAGATTTGGCTCTTTGCATTATCCAAAAGCCGTCTTCTCCGGGAAGACCTATACTACAGTACTAATCTTAATTATAATTTCAAATCAATATTTGAATACTCGCAACTACAGTACTAATCCCACCTGGAAATTTGGAACCAAACTCATCGATTTGCTTCTTCTACAAATCAAGTGTCAATTCTTTATTGGATTTTATTCGTATAGGATCCTTGTACAAACTTATAAGTCGAACCACGGGGAACAAATTTTATTTTTATTTTTTATTTTATTACGTATTTTCAAAGTACACACAAGGTATTAATGCAAGCTTGTTTTATAGCAAATTTGTACTACGGACGTCGTTATGTCTGAACATAATTCAAATCTATAAACAGCTTAAAAAATTACTGATTGGATGAAGAAAAAGTATTCAATGAATACAGTTACAACAATTGATATCCACACGTAACATTTTACCATATAAGTTAGATAGTAATTGCATATGTACGTCAAATTATATATCGGAAAATATTTTTTCCTAACATGTAACACTTTTCGATACTTATACAGTGTGTGTAGCAAAACCATGCATCTCACCAACAGAAAATTTTATTCCCAAAATTTTATGATATTTCTCGATAGAGAAGTCCTTAATAATTAGCCAATAATTACGCGGCTTAACTAAAAAATCCATTCCACTCACAACCCCAAAAAACAAAAACCAAAAGAAAAAAAAACCCTAGAAAAGAGCCTCTCAAAATCTTAAGTGTTTTTGCGCGTCGCCGGTTTTAAACAAACAGGTTTAATAACTTTTTATCTCCTTTGTTTCTTTTGTATTCATTATCTCCTCTCATACCGTTTTCCCAACACGACGTCGTTACAGACTCCTCCGATGGACTTCCCGGACGATCACCGTTAACCGCCTTACAAAAAGGTGGTGGAGGAACAAAAGGAACCGGTACAGCCGAACCGGTTAGGGTTAAACCTTGATGGTTCACTTGGAGATCGAGATCCGAATCGGACTTGAAACGTTTCCGGTTAACCGAAGAGTCTTTCATCTCCGTTTTAGATCTGGAGATGGAGAAGCGGCGGTGGTTTTGGTTGTTTCCGTTTCTTGAAACGTCTCGGTGCAAAATCGCGGAAGACTCATCGGAGGATATCATCAACGACGGAGTTTCAAGAAGATCTGAGATCGGTCGTAAAGTCCCGCCGCGAAGAACTGTCTCAACCGCCGCTTGGCACACGTGCCAGTTCCCGGTCCATAACATACCAACCGCTCCGTTAACCGGATTCACCGTTCTCCCACACGCTTCAAACAACAACGACTGAAACAAAGCTGGACAAACAAAAAGCAAAACATTAAAGGTTGTATAGATCGGACGAGTTTGTAACCTAATGTTTTGTACTAGTGTCACAGTCACAAGGATATGTCGTATTTTTTCGAACTTAAGGTAGATAGAGTTATATGTAGACGATAAGAAAAGAAGTCGTACCAGGACGTTGTAGCTCAGGTACGGCTGAAATGAAAGACATGAGACCGGCACGGCCGAAGAATTTAGCAACGAAGACAGTGGCATGGCCTTGTGACTCGGGGGATTCGATCCATTGGAGACAAGGGCGAAGGATGCATGTTTCACTGCAACCTTTTCGAAGAACTCTACATCCATTGCAACTCATTTTCTCCAAAATTATAAAAACTTATTATCGCATATGAGAAGATTTATCCAAACTTTTGGGAAACTCAACTAGTTAAGAATGGATTATTTTGGGATTTAGGGGCAAGAAAACAGGTTTTTGATCGAAATATAGACGAAGAGAGAAAGAGGAAACAAACAAGTTTCAAGAAGAAGAGAGAGGATAGATTGGATTTATAGAGGCGAGTGAATAATAAAGAGAGTGTGCCAACTTGTGTTTCTTTTTTATTCCTTTGTCCTTTGTTTTCCATTATTCTACTATAATCAACACCTTTGTACAAGACATAATATTATTTACTTCAAATTTATTGGAAAGGCAAAACAAAAAAAGAGCTCATAAAAGTTTTGGATTTAGCCGCTTAGGGTATTTAAGAATGCCTGATAAGATATAAAACAATATGATGGTTAGAACAGTACATAGTGTAATACGATTAAACCAGTTAATTTTGTAAGTTGATGGTTTAAAATATATATTGGTATTTTGAAAAAAGAATAGAGAATTTAGGAAAGGACAGCGTTTGGGAGGGATTCCAAAGGTATAGGTATTGGCATTGGAGGAAGAGAGAGAGAGAGATAGAGAGCGTTTCCGTTTCTCCGCGAACACTTGTCGCTGACTCAGACTCCTCTTTTATTATTATTACTTTCTTCTTCTTCTTCTTTTTCTTATTCCTTTTTAAATTTTGTTGGTTCACTAAGTACAATTGTACTATAAAAGAATACTCCTACTAAGCAAGTAGTATTTTGATAAGATATATACAAATCTCACGTCAGGGAGACGATGGGGTGCACGTGGATTAGGGGAAATTATTGGTTCAAGTGGTTTGTATTTTTATGGGATGTTTTAGGTTTTTAAAAAAATAAATGTGAAAGACATGATAGTGAGTTCATTGGTTGATATTGTGTGCGTTACTTGATGATGCGATGGGTTCGGTGGTGAATGAATCACGTTATATTGTTAGGGTTTTAATCATTTGTTGGAGGATATTATTATCGATACAAAAAGATACTGAAATTAATAAGGAAGTCATAAGAAGACAAAGTGTTAAAAAAAGAAACTTATAATAAAGGAAAAGTGAGGACCAAGTGCTTTGGGTATCTTGCAACATCTTCTTCTAGTATTCTCTAGTAGCTAGACATGACACAACAAGATCAGCCAAATACCATATGAATGAATAACAATTCTACACGAACTGATTTGTTGCTCATATACATGTTTATCTCATGATTAATGGGGACACTATGTATACACATGTTGTGTATCCAGATTGCTCAATTGTGTAACTTGCATGATCAGTCTACGTTTCATATTCCTCCAATCACTTTGGAAATATAAAATGTTATCAATATGTAAATACTAACTAGAGAGGAACGTGGTGTTCATGAGTCATGACCTCGTCGTCTTCCCACAGACGCATGTGTCTCCATATGTTGTAAATCAGAATTTATGTACAAAATACTCTTAACTTATTCGTAGTATATACTTGACTCTTTGACTCTACATCCCTACGACACAACATAAGTATTTGCAATCTCTTGGAACTACAAAAGCCGTTATTGGCCCTTCGCCTCATTCAAAGGTTCTTCTCTCTGCGTGTGTCCCTCTCTCTCTCTCTCGTACGTTTATAGTATAATTTTTGTTCTCTTTTATCTTATAATTTTTAAAACCATATATATCTGCGGCGTAGAGAAGATATATACAGATGAAAAGTTACTTTGCTTATGCAATTTTCATCAGGGGCGTCCCAAAACTTCTGACCTAATTAGAGATTTTTTTTTTAAGCTAACATCATCTTCCACACTTTGTCGGAATAAGTCTATACTACTTAAAGTATTACCTTTATTATTGTATGACATTACTACCTGCAAAGTGAATCATAATTTAATGGCCTGCATGGTGACAGAAACTGGTTCAAAGTATTTGGTTGACAATTTTAATAGTAACCAGCAGTGTAAAATGAAACATAAATAAGATAATGTAGAACATACGAAAAAACAAAAAAAAATATATGCACTGGGAATATATCAGTATAAATGACTTTAGCTGATAAAAATTATATGTACAAGTTTTTTTGTTTGTTCATATAACATATTGACTTTTTTTTTTTAATTATATCATATCAACCATATGACTATATTAAACATGCAATTAAACTACTACATCTACATGTAATTTTTTTTCTTTATCTTTATCTTTTTATTTCTAGTAATGGTCAGGAAGAAAATCTGGAAGTGTATCATGCTTTCGGCTTTACAAGGAAAATTTTACATTTTTTTCTTTCTACGACTGTTGCTGTCGCTTCTGACGTTGCATACTTATCCAAAATAGCTTTTTCAGTTTCTGTCTTCCGTACAGTCGAACTAGCTGGAATGTTACATGCAAAGTTACAAATCACAATATTTTATTGGCCATTCCATCATTATTATATCTAATTTGCGTTTTTTCATAAAAGGTTAGAGACTAATCCACTCCTTAATGTTACATGATTAGAAACTTGGATGACTAGCACTAACCATTCCAGATGTGTGAAGTCTCTAGCCTAAAAAAACTTGTAAGCCCCAAGTGTAAAACTTGTATTTCCTTGATAAATTATACACACACACACACGACAATCACCACCAGTAGCCACGCTTTCTCCTTGTAATGTTTTGTATGCTATGTCATTTATATATCAGTTATCAACATGGATTTTTTTATTTTTCCCACTTTTATTCGATGCTATTTTAGATGTGAATAATGTATGACCAATAATAAAAGTTAACTAATAGTATGAGAGTATGCTACCAAGAGAAAACTTGATGACGCCAAGCGTGTAAGCCACAACCACAGAATTCAAAAGAAACAACACAATAACAAAAAGGTAAAATTAAGTCAAATGAAGATTCGATTAGATTTTTTGGACAAAATCTGTCGGATGCGTATTCATAGCATCTCCTCTGTTTCAGCAAGAATGAGTAAGTAGGGAATCCTGTTTTATTATGTTTGACCAGGAAGAGGAAGAAGCCATGGAAGCAAAGACTAGCCGCTCCACAAAGTTTAGTTTGGCTCCCCGGAGGAGATTACTCAGATCGCCTGAGGTTAAGAGTCTCTGACTAGACTCTTTTCGTAATATAAGTCAAGAAAATGTCATTTTCAACTTTTTTGTCTTCCATGCACTGCCACACACAGAGAAGGAGACACATGTATCTTATGATACTATCCACTTGGTTAAGATAAAAACAAATTCACAGTTTTAGAAAGAGAAAAAGTCTTACGAGATGGTTAATGGTGCAATCTTTATTACTGTTGTGGATAGATAAAGAATCTGCCAAAGCCAATGATACCTCTCTCTTCGCTGAAACAAGGACAAACAAAAATACAAAGGACAAGATGAGATACATAGAAACAGAGAATAGTGCTCAGTCAACTCACCCTGCATATTGAGTTTTGATGTTTGATGGCTCCGCCGAGTCCAAGAGTAGTGGTGAATGTGGATTTGAATAAGAAACCATGGCAGCAGAATAAGCCACTTCATAATAGATGGCATCCTGAGATACCACCAGTAGCAGAGGTCAAGGCTGGCGAGTTCTTTAGGGTGGAAATGGTTGACTGGACGGGAGGTGCAGTGAAAGATGATGATTCTGCTGGCGATATTAAGAGCATAGACCTTTCTACTGTAAGGGGGCTTAGTAAGAAACATGAGTACAAACATGAATTGCATATAGATATAAGTTTTTTTGGTGAGTATGCAGGTTCATTACCTGAGTGGGCCAATCAACGTTGTAGATGAGGATGGTGTTGCAGCCAAGCCCGGTGATCTTCTTGCCGTTGAGATATGCAACTTGGGTCCTCTTCCAGGAGATGAATGGGGCTTCACTGGTTCGTTTGATAGAGAGAATGGCGGTGGGTTCTTGACTGACCATTTCCCTTGTGCAACCAAAGCTATTTGGTACTTTGAAGGGATTTATGCCTACTCTCCTCAAATTCCTGGTTAGAGCATAACATCATCATGCTTTTTTGTCAAGCAAATTAGTAGCATAACCATGTAGCTTTCTTTGTTATGAGGTGTTATGTTGATCATACACATGCTCATATCATCACATAACGGCATGGCAGGAGTACGATTTCCGGGTTTGACACACCCAGGAATCATTGGCACTGCACCATCAAAAGAACTCCTGAGAATTTGGAATGAAAGGGAAAGACAATTAGAAGAAAGTGGTCCCAAATCCCTAACATTATGCGAGGTTGTGCATCAGCGGCCACTGGCAAACCTACCAACAAGTACAGGATGCCTCCTCGGAAATGTAAGCTACATACCAAAACTAAATTTACCAAGGTCATAACAGTGTTTTTGAAGTGTATCTGATGATACTTACCTCTGAAGCCGTGAGAATTCTTACATAATGCTCTTGTAGATTGAAGAGGGAACACTAGAATGGGAAAGAATTTCCAAGGAGGCTGCAAGGACAATACCGGGAAGAGAAAATGGAGGAAACTGTGACATAAAGAACTTAAGCAGAGGCTCTAAAATATATCTTCCAGTGTTTGTAGAAGGGGCTAATCTAAGCACAGGTGACATGCATTTCTCACAAGGTGATGGTGAGATCTCATTCTGCGGAGCCATTGAGATGAGTGGATTTCTAGAACTTAAGTATGTGCATACGTTCCTAATTGCACTTTTTTCTGGAAATTCTACTCCATATATTTTTCTTAGATGTTATTGTTTTAGTGCAGTGTTAAGTTCAAAACTATGACACTATTTTGTAACTTATCAATAGGTGTGAAATTATAAGAAACGGGATGCAGGAATACCTTACTCCAATGGGACCGACCCCTCTCCATGTAAACCCAATCTTTGAGATAGGGCCAGTGGAACCGAGATTCTCAGAGTGGCTGGTGTTTGAGGGTATCAGTGTCGATGAGAGCGGGAAACAACATTACCTTGATGCAACTGTAGCTTACAAACGAGCAATTCTCAACGCTATAGACTATCTCTTCAAATTTGGTTACTCAAAAGAACAGGTATTGATCCTTCCAACTGGAAGTTTCTTTGAGAACCAAATTGATCACAAGCATTAAAACTAGAGAAAACATTGACCAAGAAATTATGGTGTGAACAGGTATACCTCTTACTCTCATGCTGTCCGTGCGAAGGAAGAATATCTGGGATAGTCGATTCTCCAAATGCAGTTGCTACGCTTGCAATACCAACTGCCATCTTTGATCAGGTTTGACAATACATTACAGGCCTTTGGTTACTACTTTAAGTTGAGAACCTGCGCTTGCTCTGTTATTCACCTGCTTCTTTACATCAATTACGTAACAATGTAAGGTAAAAACAGATGCCAAAAATTTGATGATTTGCTTATGTTTATGCAGGATATTCGGCCAAAGACCCGAAAGGTTCCAGCAGGACCTCGCATTGTGAGGAAACCAGATGTCCTGAAGAGCACATATGATGGAAAAATTCCAATTACAAAGAATCCAAGTTCTTCTTCATCTTAGCTAGTACAAAAGAAATTAGATATAGAAACTAAATCATAGTCTGTATAATCAAGCATATGCTTGATATTTATTATAAAAACTACATTATGTATTTATTATTAAAACACTGGTATGTTATGGCCTACCTAAAACAGATTTTTGAGACAGCATACTATGCTCCTACCAACAAACAAAAACTATATTGCTTCTCCTTTACCACGCTAAGAATCATTAGTGTCCTCTTTCATCTAGTTTGGAATAATAAGTGATCTTGATCATTATCATACGGAGACTATGCTGATCTTGATGATAAGAAAACTTTACATGTATAATGTGTAAGTCAAGTCAGATGTAAAATAGTAAATCTTAATATAATCCAGTCAAAATTCCTTTAATGTGTTGCAAATTTGAAGACCATCAGAATCTGCCACACAAAGTGAAAAGATTTTGCTCAACAATATAAAAGAGAGCCACAAGCTAAAGCACTAGATTATGTCTAATTGATTACAAGACAGAATCCTCTAATGCTAGTTCAAATACCCCACAGTCAAAATGTTACAAAGATGAGCCAACTAGTATGATGCATGTTTGAAAGAAGTTAAATACACATGTACAGTCACAAGTTTTCGTCATTCCATACATAACATGAACATAAAGCATAAACGTATCTGGACGTTGAAGAAGAGGCAGTAGAAAGAGGACGTGTACCTTTAATCACAAGCTTATGACTCCAATGACCCTTAAGCCTTGAATTCAAGTTGGGGGCTCTTCTCCTTCCACTGCTTTCAAACCCTGAAGCTCCAACTTAAACTGTGAAACCTTCATCTCCTTCCTTGAACATTGGTATTATTGGGTCCTTCTCCGAGTGAGCAGCTTGTGGCTTCCCAACAACTGTACTGTGTTAAACCACATGGAAGCTCCATGAGATTCCCACCTTTCCTCTGTAACAAACATCTCTAGAATTTTATCATTTTCCAAGAAACAAAATCTCTCAGCGGCATTCTGTCGAACACCATAGCAGCATACACTAAAAATCTCTAGAATTTGGGTACACTTGCAAACAATTTCGGTTAAGGTTTACATGGTTTTGGAGTTACAATTGATTTATGCTCGGTTTAAATTATAATTAATAAGGCTTGAGGGGATAAAAGAAAACAAAAAGAAAAAGAAGAAAATGAAGTCACACGCGATGGGTTTTTAAGAATTAAGCGAGTTTGTTACACCATAAGCGATTTTGGGGGTTATAGCACACAGGAATCGTAGACACTCGCGCAACGCGCGTTTGGTGAGAGTGGGTGAGAAATAGAGCGCTCTGATTGGCTAAAAATAATGAAATAGTAGTGATATAGCTCCTTGCTTCCTCCTCTATTATTATTACTTCTCCCCTTTCAATGACGACTTCTCTGCTGAAAACAACTTTTGTGACAATGTAGAATAATAACTAAGGTCGTGAGATGATTAGCAAAATCTTTTATTCTGCTTCTTCTTCTTATAGACAAAAAAAAATTCATCTTTATATATATCCCAGTTGAGAATGAAATTAAGATTTTGTAAAGTTTGTGAGGTCACTTACATTAGGTAGGCTATAACAGTGTTTCAGAAGTGAATATGATGGTACTAACCTCTGAACTCGTGAGGATTCTTACATAATGCTCTTGTAGATTGAAGAAGGAACACCATAATGGGAAAGGGTTTCCAAGGAGGCTGCAAAGGACAATACCAAGAAGAGAAAATGGAGGAAACTGTAACATAAAACTAGAACCTAGTTAATCACAACATTAAAACTAGAGAGAAAATTGACCAAGACATTATGGTGTGAACAACACTGAACAGGTTCACCTCTTACTCTCATAGAGCATAGACGATTCTCCAAATGTCGTTGCTACGCTTGCAATACCCACTACTGCCATCTTTGATCACGTTTGACATTACATTTCAGGCCTTTGGTTACTGCTTAGGTTGAAAACTTGAGCTTGCTCTGTTCTTCACCCTCTTCTTTACATCAATTACCTAACAATGGAAGGCAAAAACAGATGCCAAACATTTAACGATTAGCTTATTATGTTCATACAGGATATTCAACGGAAAAAAAAAACTCGAAAGGTTCCAGCAGGACCTCGCATACTGAGGAAACCAGATGTTCTGAAGAGCACATATGATGGGAAACATCCAGTTACAAAGAACCCAAGTTTTTCTTCATCTTAGCTTCTATAAAAGAAACTGCATTATGTGACTCTTCTTAAAACACTGTTCTGGCCTACTATGCTCCTCCTACCGACAAACACAAACCACGCCAAGAATCATTAGTGTCCTTTTTCATGTAGTTTGGAAAAACAAGTGATCTTAGCTTACAAAGAATCCAAGTTCTTCTTCATCTTAGCTTCTACAAAAGAAATTGGACTTAGAAACTAATACCAAGTCTGTATTGATCAAGCATATGCTCTGATAACAAAAAGACAACTTTGGTATAAAAATCTACTCAATAAACCACAAGGCACACACAAAAGGGTTTAAATTTGCACCATTTATCTAAGTAAATGCTTTAACTTTGGTATCGAAATAGCTCAATTTTTACATCACACCCTTAAAAATTTCAAACTGGGCACATAATAGTAAGTAGCATGTATGATCCAAAAAAATCATTAAATCCACAAACCAAATTCCTTGACATCCTTGTTCTACCTATATATTTACTAACTAAGAACTTTTAGATAATAAAGTTACCCAATTTAATTCTATCAGGACCTCTTCTCGTCACTTCCGGAATCAAATGAAGCTTGATAGGCCTGAGCTCTACTTCAAAACACGGAGCTACTGAAGCGTGGCAAGAAAAATATACTCGATGAACTGAGAAACCGAAGAAGAAAACGAAAATTCAGGTATTTGAAGACGAAACGGTGCTTGCCCAGAAACACGAAAGAGATAAAGAAGAAGATGAAGAACCAAAGGAAGCTCCATTGATTTGACAACGAAGAAGAGGACATATTATGCTCATGGACCTGCAGTATACTCGTTTAGGCCCATAAGCCCACTAAAAATCCATTACGAAATCCAATAGTAAAATAGAAAGCATGAGTATAAATCTCTGTCTTTTTAGTGTAGGATTAGAAGCTGTCGGAAACTTTTTGATTACTATTATTTTAAAATTGAAGAAATAATACTCCCTACTCCCTGGATTCATGAAAATCTGATATTCAATTATTTATTTTCACACATATCAACATAGTCATTTATATACGTAATGTTAAAGTATATAAACATAATCTTTGTTTGTCGACGTTGTTGTCCACACACGTATATAATAAGAGTACATACTAATCAAATGTCTTACTAATGTAAAGACAAGGTTTATCATAAACTAATCACCGATGTGTTACATCAAGATTTTGATGAAAAACAGCTAAAAACGGTAATTATTAATGTTTGAGGAAGAGAGTTTCCGTAAATCTCTCCAGCTGTTGACTCAAAGGATTGCTAAACATGGTTACGACATGTAAATTTAAAAGAGACCAAGAAGACAAACATTTTCACGAGAGTATCGGTACTGAGGTAACTTGTGTCGTCGTCTACATTTAAGTTCATGCTCACACACACACACACACACATGCATGCGTCGTGGATGTGTATGGATGGTTGATGATTGTGATAATGGAATGGGCTTTGATTTGACAAGACGAGAGTCACGACATTGAGGACGATGATATTATAGGTATTAGAGTATTATTACTTCAATCTTTTTATCGCTCTCTCTGTAACTCAGTAGTCAGTAGACATCGCTCCCTGTCTCTCTCTTTTATCATCCGTAGCGAAAGACAAGTCGAAAGATATTATATACTACTAGTAAACTCTATACGTAATGCATATTTTTATGTCTTGGCATTTGTAGAACTTCATGTACAGTCATTTTTTTCTCTTTAATGATATGTACATATTTAGTATTTTACATCCCCTAACACTAGATATTCTAATCGATAATATATGACACTATAGCATGATTCACAAATACTAAAACCAAAAAAAAAAAAAAATGATTCACAAATGCGTTTTTAAATTGTTTATAGTCATTAATAATAAGCAGATCGCTATGATTTTATTTTTTTTTCTTTTTGTAATTACTGATTATCGACGTTATTGTTTTGGTTATTGATTTCTCAAACGTTATAGACAAATACTATTTGGCAGTACAATAATATGATGATTGTGGAATATGAAGACGAGGGGGAAGCTCCGAGTTGGAGCCAAGAGGCACCGAAACAACAAACCTGCAACTGCAAGCAGAAGTCCCATCTTGTTCCTTTGACTAATTTTTTTTTTCTTCATATAAGATTCAAAAACCTTAACAAAGTCCAATTCACACTTTTATTTATTTATGCACACTTTCTTATGTAATCTTTTTCTTTTTTGCCAACATTTTTTTTTACTTTTATTTTTGGCCAAAAAAACACTTTATTATGTAATTTTTATTTAAACTAATCTTAGGTCCTTTTTTATGACAAGAAAAAACTCTTTCATTTTTTAGAGAAAAACAAATTTAATATTTTATTTAATTTTAAATATATTCTAAAAATCTTTCATTTTTTTTAGAGAAAACATATTTAATGTTTATTGAATTTTAAATCTATATTTATTTTGGCAAGCTGTGTTTGTTTTTCATACAAATTGTACCCAAAAAGATTTAGATTATACTTTAAAATTATTTTACGTCGTGTTATTAGATTCACAAAATTGGACTATATGATCAGACCAATTTGATATAGACAAACTTTGCATTTCGTGAATAAAAGAAATTGAGTAGATAATCACTAGCTAGTAGATATTTTAAGAGTATATTGGAAATTTCTTTAAAAAAAAGTTACACAAATCTCTGAATTTCGTATATAGTAGATCTCTGATTGTTCCTGCCACAAACATCGTGATTCTGTATGAAACGTCATTTCAAGCACTCTTAATTATCGTCCACCATTCCCCCCTATCATAATGCACTCTTACACATACACTTATATTTACACTTTTATTTATATTCGTATATATATTATCCAAAATCCAAGATTACATATCAGTAGAATTCGAATATACAAAATAGTATTAGATTTATCTACCGTATGCTCTCGTTTTTTGGATTGTATTATCTATCCATCGTATCCATCGTATAGTGACATATTTGATATTTTGGACATATTTTGATATATATGCATGAACCTAAACGTATAGAAGTTGTTTCAGGATATAGATAGGCAACATGCATATACTTTTTGGTGATGATTATTGATCTCCCCGAGCTTCAAGGCCCGTACCTAATAAATAAAAGAAAACTTTATTTAAAAATTATCTCATAACACATATAACAAACAAATAGTATTAAAAAGGTTAGTGTGAAATTAATGTTTTGAATTGACACTTCCTTAGTGTCTCTCTGCCCCGGCCGCTCTGTGCCCGCAGCAACATTCACAGCTGGATTTTACAGTTTTCCAACAAAGATAGGAGATATATAATATTTATACACAAAAGGACATTATCGTCAAGTTACTCTTATCCGACATAAGTCGGTAAACCAAAAAATTTGGTCTGACTTCTGTTGGCTTTGACTGGTCTTAAGTCTCTTATTAAGCCCTCTCTCAACTGTATCGTCTTAACAACGTTCCTTTACTTAGGTTGATCAGTTGATGTATTGGTTTTCTCGTGAGCTAAGCTAATCACGCAAAAGTTGAAATTTGTTTAAGTCACCAAGCCGGATATATATAACCATCACGTGGTTTATGGGATCCCGATACACTCATACGTACGTTCACCAAGTAGGACAAACGATTCCGACGAAATTAACACAACAAAACACATAATTTACTGAGTCCATACAGACCTAACATCATATACAAGGTTTATACGAACTATATTAACATGTGGATGATCGGATCATTAGTCAAATAACTGCTATTGTTTACTAGATAATCTCACTAATAACGGACAATGATATGAAGTTAGTATTTAAAATGGATCAAATGACCTTCGAGGAGAGCTAGCGACTAGGCTTTTTTCGCATTGTGACAAAATTTTAAATAAATTGTTGTTTAAATAAATTGTTGTTTTAAAATAAAGATACAGTTTCTTATGTGAAGAAATAATAATAATCATAATTCTGGAAAGTTCGTAACAAACCCACGTCACACCTCGAGCCACTCCATCCACTAGTTAAAGTCTAGTCTTATCAATTTAGTTAGATTCTGGTTATATATTTGTGGGTCAACATGCATGAGAAATAGCTCTCCCTTTTGTATTTTGATTTATGACTTTATTTTTACAACATTTGTGATTTTTCCCTAACAAATACTAGTACATATATTATTAGTCATCAGCAATTGTGATATTTTCGCAAGAGAAATAACGAATCTCTTACTTATATATTTTCACAAGACAAATAACGAATCTCTTAGTTGTATATGTTTTTAATAAAATATATTCTGATTTAAAACAACATATTAGACGAAAATTAAAACGGAGTCAACAAGATTGGACTTGATATGGTTATGAAGCAAGTTTGTTGCATTTGTGTCACTGTTTAAACTCTTAGTGCGTCATTGTGGCTTCCAAATATATTCAGCTCCGATCTTGTTTACTAGTGACGGCTGTATCTTAGTTACCACAAGAATGACTATAATAAGATTAACCTCACCGCCTCAAATACTGCAATTTTCCGGATCCATTTTCATTACGATGATGATATATAATTACTGAACTATAATCACGACAATTACATAGTTAAATATGATATTTAATATTGATATTTAATATTCAATAGGGTTGCAGAGAATGCTCACCCAAAAAAGACATGCTCAATGGACCTATTCTATAAACTGTCAAACAAAACTAAACATATTATCTTGGAATGTCCAAAAACGACATGAAAATATATGTGAATGCGATATTGTATTGCAACGGTCCTACAATAATAGCTGTCCTCTGTCAAATACAAAAAAAGATAAATGTGTTGTATAGTCAATTAGGGTTAAAATTTTGAAATAAACCGTATGAGAAATCGAATTTAAAATATTAGTACCATACGTAGAGATGGACCGGGGTTATAATAATAATAAGTAATAACACATCAAGATCGTCTCATTTTGATGTCTTCGAGGAATTTGTCTTATGATTTTGTGTGTGATCTTATGATTTGTCTAGTTCTTACAGGTAATATCGTATTTGCATAATAATATGATACGTGTTGAATTGTAGACAAGTTAATCTTGACCAAGAAGACAATAATTTGTCTGCTAATTACTCGACACTTTTAGCGATACGATGTGGTCCATGGTATAAAACGTTCCACATCGTTCCTTAAAATCATAGTTTAATCATACGGACACACTTAACATATATAGATAATGTAACCAGACATAAAAATGTAATATGTATGATAGTAGATACTATATCATCATTTATTGTAAAGTATGGTGAAATGGAAACAAATGCCTGGAATTACGTACCGTTACATTTGTCTAATTGCGATTATGCTTTATGATAAATGTCATAACGTAAGCTCTTTTGTCAAAATCCAAAACGAAAACGATGTAATTAAGGTACCTAAACGACGCAATGCGTAGAAAATTGTACTATATTCTATCACACATATTATTGGTATTATGACTTTATGAGTAAGGCTCTAAAGTTCCAATATTGAAATAGAAACCCAAGACGAAAAAAGTGCTCTGTTTAATAACTATCTTATCTTTCAAAGTATGAGTGGATGGATCCTCTCCTATAATACTAATATTTTTTTCTATGAGCTTTAAATTCTAATGTACCAAGAGACGAATGTAATTTTCTTTTATAATGGTCGAAGAGACGAATGCGAGTAGTTGCAAGTTGTTGATAATTTATATGTTGCAGTGACCTTTCAAGTAATTGCATGGACCTTTCGGATTACAGAAACAAACCCTACTCAAGGCTCCAAAATTCAAATAATAATAAGAAGAAGAAAAAAAGACATTGTTACTTGTTAGTGAACACTTCTTGATTTACTAAAGATATATAGTCACTTTCCGGCATAATGCGCAAGTACTTGGCAAAAGCCGAAAAAACAACAGTAGTACTCATAAAAAAACGTTTATATGGATCTTTCATTAAGCTTATACTTTAGTAATCTTGTTTGGCCAAACTCTTTCTGAATATATATTTATTGGTGAGCATATATTATATATATATATATATATATATAATATATAGCCAACTAAAACATCATCACTATGTTGGTGTCTACTTAAGTGTTTATTGAAACCACGATATTAAAGATAATAAATTTACAAAATACATGTATTATTAATCAAATAATTATAATCGTTGATAGTTCAACCGATTACACTATAACAAACATTATTATGTAATTAAACGAGAAAGCTGACCAACCCTTGAATTTGAGTTTCCAATGACAGAATATTTTTAGAAAACATAGTGAATATGTTTACACTCCAATTTAAATAGAACAAAGACAGTGGTTTGAGTTGACTGGGTTAACTCGATACGTCTAAAAAAAGACATAGTGAATATGTTGTTTACACGTCTATATATATGATAATGACATGATGAAAATTTTAAAATATTTGATTAGGTCTTGTAAGTTGTAACGAATATATATATAGTGCTCGAAAATGTCATAATCAGTACAGAAAAATTAATCCTCTCTACCAACCTGAACTATATGTTATCTATAATTTGAGGGTCCTCATCAAGTGTGCCGTTTATTCTTATTAATTTGTTTCTGTTTATAATTGTTTATCGTTTTTCTGTGCGTGTGGTGTTTCTTGCCTAGTTTCCACTTATACACAAAAAATATATATATATATCATGTGGAACTATTTATAAATATATATTCTTCGAGAAGAATGCTGACGGTAGATTTGGTAAAAAATTGAGGCTTACTATTTCTAAATTACACCAATAAACAGGTTTTAATTCTTTCAAATTTCTGACTAAATTTATCATATGACTAAGATATAGATTAAAGTTAGAATTATTGTTTACCTTCGTATGGTAGTACTACTAGAATATCTATATCTAACGATTGAGTGTAATAATCAACTTAAAATAGTAGCTTAAGAGGACGGTTGATATTTTTCATATTTCAGCTTAAAGAGTATAAAAATTGAAGTGCAATCCTCTAGCCTCTAATTAGTGATGCCTATAGTGACAATAAAGGAATACGTAACAAATGATAATCATTTTGTCATGTATATAACCTATATATCATCATCATCATGTATTTCATTGCATGACTAAACTACCCCTTGGGAGGAATACGATAGATATGACCTTTAGGGATTTGGCTTTTTCCTCTAAGTGGATTCGTTCGTCTCTTTTAGCCTAATCGTGTGTTTGAACCTTGCGGTTGTTTTTAGTGAGATATTTTTTTCTCAAGGATCCTTTTAAACAAGAGTTTTTTTATATACATATTTCTAAATAATCTTTACGGTACGTTATTGTTTTGTATTTTACTTTTACGTGGTTTAAACATCTTAATTTGGTAAATAGACAGACAATTAATGGAGAGAAAATAAATGATTAATTAGGGACTAGTAGTATAGATGAGGTTGAGAGCAAATGATTACTTGGGAGATGGTGCAGTGTATCAAAGCTGATGATGATGTAAAATGAATAAGTGTGAATTTATTATATCTACGGGCAAAGGAAACTAGAAGAAGAAGAAGAAACCATAATAATGTGAATAATAATGAGTTAAGAACGCAGACAAAGCCGCCATTTTTCCAACTTCTCACTCCCACTTACATACAACTCCTCCTTTTGGGCAAGCCCTCATACATCAATGCTCGTCTTAATCAACCATTACTCCTCTTACTCATCATCATTATGAAAACATTGAAGCCACCCCCCACTATTTTTTTTTTAAATTTTATTTTTTGGTGGAGAACATATAATTAAACGTCCCTAATTATGAGCGGTTTAATTTCGTATTTATTGTCTGTATTAACTCTATTTCATAATTTACCTAGAGAAACTACTTCTAGTATTATACTAGAGTTAGTGCATCATTTTAGAAAATTCAAAATTTTTAGATTATTATGGTCTAATTTAATAAAATGATAGAATCGTGACCTTTGATTGGTACTAGTATACAATTCAGGCATGGACAATAAACTGAGATGACTCAACAAAAATGAGATGTAACCAAGTATGAGACCGTAGACAAAAGCCGGACTAACGTTCTCACTCCGTTCATTTCCTACTAATACATATCTCTTTTTTTGCATTTTTGCAGGATTTTTTTTTTTTTTGTGTATAACTAATAATTTATAAATCATAATTTAAATCATACGCTTTTGCGTAGTTTAAGTGGCTTTTTCAGAGATTTTTTAATAGTTTACCTCTTAATACCTTGAAAAATCTCAGTTACATATTATTACCTTATCATTTAGAACCAACTAATATTTTATATATATTTATATGAAAACAAAAACAAAAAAAGATTTGGTACTGTAGAAACTATAAATAGGATTGAGAGAAGAAGAACTTTAAAAACCTCTTACAATCATGAACTACTCGTCTTCCCCAACTTTTTAAAACTCATCATAAATAAAAATTAAATAAAAAAGTAGCCGGAAAAAAAGTCGATTTCTCTTTCCTTTTAAATCAAAATCCTATAAGCTCTCACATATGTATATAATAGCTTCTCTGAACGTTTTTTACTTATAGCTCACGTTATATATATAGATAGTTAGTTTCTATAAATGCATCTCTATCTTCCCCTCACTTGTCTCATTTCCACACTAGTCTTCTCTATCTATATATATATTAAACCCTATCTTCTTCACTCTTCTCCTAAGTCCTTAACTCTTTACTCTTTATTCTCTCTCTCTCTCTCTCTTTCTGCTCTGTTATTGTTCTGTTTCTACTATCTCTGTATCTGTGTGAAAGCCAAATATGACGGTGGTGAGAGAGTACGACCCGACCCGAGACTTAGCCGGCGTTGAGGACGTGGAGCGACGGTGTGAAGTTGGACCAAGCGGCAAGCTTTCTCTTTTCACCGACCTTTTGGGTGACCCGATTTGTAGGATCCGACATTCACCTTCCTATCTCATGCTGGTAATTTCTCAATCTTTTTCTTTTTTCCTGGTCTTTTTTTACTTGTGTCTCTTCTTCTTCCTTTGTCCGATTCTTTAAACCCAAAACCTCTGTTTTTTTTTAAAAAAACCCTTAAAAGGAGAAAAACAAAGAATAGTAAGAATAACTTCTCTTTTTTTTTGGTTCAAAGTAACAAAAACTTCTCAACCTTTGATTTATCCGAAAACCCCGATTCCATATATTTAAATAAAGTTCGTTCCTTTTGTGAGTATCATTTCTATTTTTCGTCGACTCTTGATAAGATCAAAAGACTCATCATTTATAGTATTTATTTCTCAACTAAATAACTACTAACCAAATAAAGTTAGAAACTTTCTTATAGTAATTATTTAAACAAAACAAATAATAACGGAAAAAAATTAACAGGTGGCTGAGATGGGTACGGAGAAGAAGGAGATTGTGGGGATGATTAGAGGATGCATCAAGACCGTTACATGTGGCAAAAAGCTCGATTTAAATCACAAGTCACAAAACGACGCCGTCGTCAAGCCTCTTTACACTAAACTCGCTTACGTTTTGGGCCTTCGTGTCTCTCCTTTTCACAGGTACCGTTCCGTTCTGTTCTCTCCCCTTCAAAACACTAATCACGCAAGTAAATGATTAGAATGTTTAACTAAAACCATTAGTTTTGGTTTGGTTTATTACAGGAGACAAGGGATTGGTTTTAAGCTGGTGAAGATGATGGAGGAATGGTTCAGACAAAACGGTGCTGAATACTCTTACATTGCTACTGAAAACGACAACCAAGCTTCGGTTAATCTCTTCACCGGGAAATGTGGTTACTCTGAGTTCCGTACGCCGTCGATTTTGGTTAATCCGGTTTACGCTCATCGGGTTAATATATCGCGAAGAGTCACGGTGATTAAATTAGACCCGGTCGATGCTGAGACGTTGTACCGACTCCGGTTTAGTACAACCGAGTTTTTCCCGCGGGATATCGATTCGGTTCTGAATAACAAACTCTCGCTCGGGACTTTTGTAGCAGTGCCACGTGGAAGCTGTTATGGATCCGGGTCTGGAGCATGGCCCGGTTCGGCTAAGTTCCTCGAGTACCCACCCGAGTCATGGGCCGTGTTGAGCGTGTGGAACTGTAAAGACTCTTTTCGGTTGGAGGTTCGCGGCGCGTCGAGGCTGAGGCGCGTGCTGGCTAAAACGACTAGGGTGGTCGATAAAACGCTGCCGTTTTTGAAACTCCCTTCGATTCCTTGTGTTTTCGAGCCGTTTGGGCTTCACTTCATGTACGGGATCGGAGGGGAAGGTCCACGCGCGGTGAAGATGGTGAGGTCGTTGTGTGCTCACGCGCATAACCTGGCCAAGGAAGGAGGATGCGGTGTAGTTGCGACGGAAGTAGCCGGAGAAGAGCCGTTGCGGCGAGGGATACCGCATTGGAAAGTGCTGTCGTGCGCCGAGGATCTTTGGTGTGTTAAACGGCTTGGGGAAGACTACACTGACGGCGTTATTGGTGACTGGACCAAATCGCCACCTGGCGTTTCTATTTTTGTAGACCCTAGAGAATTTTAAACTTCACTTTTTATTTAACCCTATAGTTTTCTTTTAATGTCAAATTAGTGACTTTAGTTCTAAGTTGTTTAGATATCTTGATGATGGGGTCGTTTAGTTTTTAGAATTATTATTAATCTTTCTATTGTTCTTAGGTTTTATCTTTTTTTTTTTTTTTTTTGTTTTTGTGTTTTGTGGGTGTTAAATTAGTGGTAAGAGGCAATATCTCCTACTTTTGGGTTTGTGTCTTCTTGTCTTGTAAATGGATCTAGCTTTATAAAGATACTTTTTCTCTGGCCAAACTGAAACGCCGACCTGATAATTATTAATTTTTTTAAATAAAGAAAATTACATGAACGCACTTATGGAAATCGTATTATGATGTAAGTTGTTCTTTGTTTAAAGACTTAAGACGAAACTGTGAAGATGAGATAACAAATTATGCAAATGGGAGTGAATAATATATGATATATGTATATACTGTATTAGTTTAGTTGTTCTTTTTAGTAGGTGGGTATTTTGGATCTTAGTACTTTGCTAATTCGAGTTCGATCATATTGATTGTGATATTGGAGGATGGACACACCTTTTTTGATATCGCCCAATCCTACGTGTAAATGACATGCATCTCAATGTCAAGGACCACACTTTTTACTCCAAATATGGTCCCAAAGATGTTCAACTGATAGATTTATATGTTTCTTTTGTTGGTTTGCGGTAGCAAAAAAGCTATAGCATGATGAAACCTTTGAATCGGGTTTGAGAACGTGTCCTTGTCCGAAAGAGGTATTGTCGAGCCGAGAGCACCGATCGAGTCAGGGAAAGGTTTATACTATAAGGTATATTTGATCATCTCATTACAAGACATGTGGATCATCACTTTGATCGAGGGGTAATAATACGTTGCCTTTGTGGATTGTGGATTACATTTATGTTACAACGATTGGTGTACATGTGTGTGTATGTTGACCGTAGGTTTGTTTGTTTGTTACAATTTTGTAGTTCTTGGCAATACATAAGTGAAAAATGAATGTGATACTAAAACTCATGAGAGAATATCCCACATATGAGGTTAGGATCAATCAGTGAAAATGGTGTTGGATCCAATTATATAAATGCCACATATAAAGTTTAATTGGTTAAGCTAATAAAAGAAAATCGAATATGGAAGTTAGGTTATAGTATTCACGGAGTTCCCAAGTAGACGATCATGTGAATCTCAAGGATCCTCTAAAGCACTAGCATCCAAAAAAAGAGAGTGTTTAATCAACATTTTAATAAAGGTTGTAACTTCTGAATCGAATCAATGATCCATATATAGACGTGACTCGTGAGGCCACAAAAGCACTAGGATGGGATGGATAATAACATTTAGGGTAAAGAAACAAACAAAAATAATCATGAGAACTTAGCTAAACTGATCTATGGTCGATTATGTAATAGATATTTTTAACATTCAGAATCTATATATCATCAATTATATTTATATTGAGAAATATGAATTAGGAATTGTAAGGAAAATGTGAGCGTGTTCAACAACAACACCGAAACATCTCATTCTCAAGCCATCCCCCACAAAAATACGGGCGTGATATTTGTTTATTCGAATGGAATATTTCATTATGCGAGTGCGTCCGTTAGGAAAATGATGTAACATTAGTGAACCAATATCTAAATATATATTGCTGTCCAAAACCTATATATATATATATATAACTTAATTGTAATATATGTATATAGATGTAATTTAAAAAATGAAAAATAAAAGAAAAGGAAACGACGAAGAAGATTTTAAGCACAATGACGGTGGTGGTAAGTCAAATTAAAAGTAAAATATTTGCTGTGTCGGTCTAAAATTATGGGATTTACTCAGGACCAAACTTGTTCACTTCTCTTCTCTTCTCACTTTAACTAAACGACGGTTTTAAAAAAGCGTCCTCCTGCTTTTTGTTCTTTATTTTTTTTTTTTTTTTTCTGCTTTTTGTCATTTATCTAAATATTTTAAGGAGCTTCCAAAGGAGCTTCCAAATAGATAATGTCTGACCAAAATATAAAAAAGATTTAATTTATTTTAGTTTTTAATTCGATTTTTATTTTATTTTGTTAATGCGATCGTTATTTTAGTTTTCTTACGTACAATATAGGTTTTATATGCAGAAAAAATGTCTTACGAGAGTTCAACATAACGACTTGGGCCTCAGTCCATAAATCTGGATAATTGTCCGTACGCAAGTCCAAAAATAAAGTCGACTTGAGCCTTGCCAAAAATTATTTTGGTTTCTATTCCTTTTTTAATTGTCTATTATTAAATTAATTTTGAAAATTTGTGGCTTTGTTCATCAACAAGTTACATATCTGATATTGTAATATAGTCAACACTATGTTTAACTTTTAAGAGATTTTAGATCTAAATTCTCCTTTTTATTATTATTTCAAGAACCATTTCCATTTTTAAAACACTTCCATTTTAAAGTGACAACAAAAGTAAAAAAAAACAGAAAAAGACGTAACCTACTAAGGAAGAACATCACAAAGGGAAGAAAATGGTAACATCTGAGAAAGAGCAAATAAGTTAGTGACTGGATGAACATTTTTTTTAGCAAACCTAATTCATCTTCTTTCTTACTTCTTGCTTCTTCTCCTACTAATGTTTCTTGCTTGTGGAAGAAGAAGACTTTGAGTCATCATTAATAGAACCAGGACTCGAAGTCCCTGAGCTACTCATCATTTCTCCACTTCTCTCTTTACCAGACCAAAGCTTCGAGAACACTCTTGAAACTCCCAGCCCTCCTCCTTTCATCAGTTTACCTTTGTTGTTATTGTTGTTCTCTTGTTGGTTCTTTGCGAGTCTTAGATTTGCTAATTCACCTCTCAAAGCTTTGATATCCTCTGTGTCCCAACACTCTGTGTCTTCTTGATCAGTAGTGTTTGTCGATCTTGAAGCCGGAATTATCTCTGGCGTACTGTTTCCTGTAGATGACGAACCGTTGTTGTTGGCTCTTACTTGTTCAAAGAAGAGCACTTGCACCACCACACGCATTGGTAATCGCTCGTTTTGAACTGCGTGTGCGCATGCTTCTGCTGATAGCTTCCTACAGTCCATTAGCCTGCAGATTCTCTTCTTCTCGCTCTTGTTCATCTCCGGATGTTCCTGATCAGAGATAATATCAGGGAAGCAGAATCTTGATTAGTAACTTCACCAAATCTTGATTTTACACAAATCTCTTATTAGATGCGTTCAAACTTCTACGAAGCTGTTATCTTAAAACCGAGCTAAAAAGCAAATAAACTGACGAAAAGTCTGAACCAATAGTTGATAGCAAAAAATGTACAAGGAATGCAGACCAAAAGACTGGATTAGGCATTGCTAGTAAGATCACTGTATGAAACTATGTTTAGACAGAGTTGGTTCTTTTACCTTAAGAAACATGTCGATTGCGCGATAAACTCCGTCATGAGACTGTCTCGGGAAGCTCGAGACCATATCCGCGAGTGAGAGGAACTTCTGAAGAGGCAAGTTATCTGAATCCCTCGATTTTTCAGCTAAATAACCATCAACAAGTTTTGCAACTGATGCTTTCGCGGTTAAATCATCCTCTCTCGGGTCACGGGATTTCAAGAAAACCTCAACTAAGCTGTGCATCAACTCAACATCATAGAGCAAAACATCACCCAAATTCGCCTCATCTAACCTCTCGCCGACCCTGTTCTTTAACCCGGTTACTTCGTCACAACCAAGGAAGATCGAAGCTCGCAATAACTTAGTCAAGAAACTCGAAGAAACACTGCGTTTCTCATCAGGAATCAGCTCAATGATCGAATCAGCCAAAGCTCTGTACTTTGCAAAGTCAGTGATCTGTACAGAACTGCTTTTGCTGAATCCAGGAATCCTTCTAATTGCATACGCGTGCAATGCTTCTCCAATAACATCTGCTGAAACGTTCCCTCTTGCTTCGATTGTAGCGATTGCTCGTTTATACAAATCGATATGAAGATCACAAAGATCCTCAACCCACCAATCTCTAGGAACTGCCTGCGGTTTCCTCATTCCATTGTCAAGATTCTTCTTCTTGCTGTAAGTATAAGACCACTCGACTTTAGATGTATCAATCGAAGCTCTAGAGGCGATAGAGTCGAGACAACGCCCGGTTAGCTTCAGCTCTTCAGAGTATGGAGACAGAGCTCTCGTGGTCTGAAGCACGATGATCGAATCTTTCCAGCTTTGGAGTATGCTCGAGTTCAAGAAAACTTCAATCTTGTAAACAAGATTCCCTTTTTCTACGGTTTCATACATTTCAAGAAACTCAGCGGCGCAGCGAGCAGCGACTACGTTGTAAGCGTTTAGAGTAACTGTCATGCCATAACAGAATTTAGCACAGATCTCAAATGAAGCAGGACCACCAGGAATATCTGTTATTTCAATCTCATCTTCATGATGATGAATCTGATCATCTTCATTTGATGACGATGATGATGATGTTGTGATTAGCTTCTGCAGCCTTGCGCTTTTGGACAGCAACGGAAACTGAAAGTATCAAAACAGATAACATGAAAAAATTGATCAGTCAAAGTTACATATTGAGAATATAGGATACACAAAACATTGAATCTTTCTCTATTAGGCAAGAGTTTAATATTATAAGTGTTTTACCTTGTGAAGATAGAATTTGACATCCCCAATGATGACAATAACATCTGTTGCTAACTCACTTGCTACATACCTTTAAGAACCAAAGATCAACAAAGTAAATTGTCAGGATAAACAAATAACAAGATCTAAAAGCGAAACTATTTTGTTGACATTTACAATTTATAAACTGAATTTCAGACAAAACTAACATTGTAATAACCAAGAACCAAAAGAGAAAAGGTAAAGATTGAAACACAAACCTAGCATTGTCTCCTTCAGATTGAAAGGAATCAGGTTTGGATCCAAGTTTCATGAACTTCATGATGAAATAATCTAATAGAAGAGCTCTCAAGAGAGAAAAGACTTAAAGACTGTATTTTCACTCTCCCAAAAAAGCTTCTCGAGTCAGAGACTTAAGGAAACAATGTTAATGGAGGAGTCTCACATCTCAAAGAGAACATTGAATAAAGAAAAAGAGAAAAAATAATTATAGAAAAGATAAAAAACTTAGAGATGCACAAAACACCCACTCAAAGCTCGAATTTACTGACACACATACACAGAGATAAACCCTTTTTTTAATAACCAAATTCTTTTCTCTGTTTTCTAAGTGCTTCACACATTCACAAACACAGAAACACGTGAAACCCTTTTTTTTATCTCTTATTTTTTAAGTCGTCCACTGTGTGAGAAACTTTGTTAGAGACAGACGAATCCAAAGCTTGAATCTTTTTGTGGTGGTGATTGCAAAAGTGTCGTCGTCGTTTAGAATAGTAAAACCTGCAAAGAATCAAGAAAAAACAGAGGAAAATTGAAGATTGCCACTTATTCAATAGACAAGATGAATCAAATCTTTTTTGGATGTTTGCTAAAAAAGAATCTAACGAATACAAAACTTGACATTAATGGCAGAGAAGGTCGTTTATGGTACAACAGGACTAAAACTTTATACATAAATAAATATAAAAAGAGTTCTTTTTACATCAAGAATCGATTCGAATTCTTCAAAGCCCTATCCTCAATTGCAACACTTCAATACAAAAAGAACACAAAACACTTGTAAATTTGCAACTGTAATAGAAAAAAGAACAGTTTATAATACCTTTACTTCTTAGTCTTCCTCCGAAGCCAAAAGTTTCAGTTTTTTCTTTGTTTTGAAGCTTCTTCTCTTAATCATGAGCCAACACCACTAGCTAGAAGAAATATCTAATTGCTATATAATCTCGCTCTTCTCTCTCTCTCTCTCTCTCTCTCTCTCAATCTCAATCTCAATCTCTATCTCTGTGTGTACAAAAGAAAGAGCCCCACACAGAAATGAGAAAATATGAAAAGTATAATGAGCTGTTGTTGTTGTTCTTCAACTTTAAACCCAAGAACGCAAAATGCGCTACGAACCAAAAAAAAAACAAAAAAAATCAGAGAAGCCTTTTCCTCGTCTCTTCGAGTTAAGCACGACCCAGATAAAAAGATTCTAACTTTAGACGATAAAACAGTGACCTTTCGCTATAAAAATCGATGCTTTCTTCAATGAAATCGAGAAGATTAAAGAAAAGAAGAGGAAGGAGCCAAAGACTGAAATGAAAGAGAGAAGAAGAAAGAAGAATGCACGCGAAATCTGACAAAGCACTTACTTGGTGTGCCCCCTTCTCTTCAGACAAACTTACCTTCTTTTCAGGATATGTTTTCTCCTTTCCTTTTCATTATCTCTCTCTCTTTTTCCTTCTTTTTTCTATTTTACTCTCTGCTTTTTTTTCATTATTTACAATTTTATATATAACTTATCTAATTATTTAAAATATTTATTTAGTTTCATATTCTCTTCTGGTAAGTTTCCTTAACTAAAACCAATTTCTCCCATTGTGTGAAACTTATGATACGATAGGACCATTGTAACATAGTTTATACAAGTATACTCGTGTGAAATTGTGAGTCAAACATGTATATTGATAAATAATAAAGTCAAAAGAGTTTCGAAACCTATTTGGACCTAAAGATATGTTTTCATTTTGGGTTGTTGCAGAAAATATTTTCGATTAGATTCACTTCCAAGTTTTTAATTTTGTAGATCCTCAAAGATTAATACACTAAAGATTAGATGCCAAATGCTGCGATTGCATGTGGGCAGCCAATAAGAATCCAATGAATGCAAGGCTAGCTTAAGAAGTTATTCAAGTCGATTCATTGCTCTTTCATCTTTCACATGGTTTTTATACATCCCGCGAATCTATTCACATTATCCCATAGATTTGCCTCTTCGAATTCTACTTTATTTTTATTTGTTTGTTGTCCTTGATATCAGATTCGATTCTACTACTTCTGAAACTTGCAAGGTGGTTTGCTAAAGTAAATCTTTCGACGTCATCATGAATATGTATAGTTGCATGATAAAAAAAAAAATCATGAATATTTCAGTCGACAAGTAAAATTTTAAGATATTAAGATGGTGAGTAATACTGCAATAGTCTTAATTTTGACATGTACATGTCGACAAAAGCTGTGTTGAGTCTTCTTTAGTGCATAGTCGCAAACCATTTGATCGAATCTTGATATTGAGTCTAAATATAATGTACAAGAGTTAATAGATAAAATCATAGGGATTTTCTAAGAAATATTCGTGTGATTTATAGCAAACCACATGGCCTAAGATTTGCTTAGCAAGTGGCATAAACTTCAAATTGCACAAAATTAACTAATATATCAAATCAGAATTACGAACAAGAGGCAAGAGCTAATGATGATTCTCTTTAAGTCTTAATATGCACTTTTGTGTATTTAAAGATTTAAACGTTTTAAATATTATACTCTCTCGTTTTAAAAAGATTGATATTTAGTTTTCCACACATAAGATACAATTAAGTATTTGTTTATGAATTAAGTTATAATTGTTTTTTTGTAGAAATAAAATTTTTTAACCACTAGATAACTGCTATGTGTTAAAAAATATAAAGTAAAGATATACTTTTAGTTTTTTAATCTATAATATCAATTTTTGAGAAATAATAAAAAAAACCATAAAACATCATACTATGTGGAACTGAGGGACGGGAGGGAATATAGTTTATTTCAATATGCATGCAATAGTTTTAATCAATGTGAAAAATGAAATATAAGCGATATAATTAATACACTAATTGTTTTTCGCAAATACATACAAGTGGGTATGGTTTTTCTTACAAACTTTGATCTCCTATATCATAATTTACTTCGGTTGTGTAATTTCTTATACTAGTAATGTTGATCAAATGTAATGATTAGAACTAGCATAAATTCTTATCAGAAATTTATTTCCCAAAGTATTGAACGAGGATAGGAAAGTCGAAAGCTACATGTTACCTAATAACACAATATGGACGAGAGTACTCGTGTGATTATGGGAACCACCAAAACATATGGTCCATGCATCCCCCTTTTCAGCCAGCCTTTATCTCTTCTCTTTTCCCAAATCTCCTTAGTATTCTATATTATTTCGTATTAAAGTGATCGATCATACTCATATGTAATCCATGTAAATCATTTTCGATACTAACTTTGTTCTCAACCGCACCATCTGTGATAGTAAAGATATTGTAAATTAACACCGTTGTTTTAGTGTTGTCGAGTGTCTAGTATATATTTATATATATGTGTATCAAAAGGTTTAGGCTGTCAAACTCCACTTTAGTTTTCATGTCATCAGTCGAATTCCACGATATTGGTGTTAATTGGTTTTGAGTTCTCCTCTGGTCCTCTCCTATTGCTTAAGTTGACATTACAAGAAAAAGGTGTACAATATATTACTATGTAGCATCATTTTGTATTGGAAATTACTTTGGCTTTGTTTTTTTCTTGCTCTTTCGATCGTGTGAAAATGACAGAATAAATACGGACAAACAGAGAAAGTTATGGGATTCCAATATGCAAATATGCTATATGCATGCTGAGCTGATAAAAAAATTGATGGGCAAGGACAACAATACTACATAATGTATAAAATTATAAATCAAGTTTTGAATGTCATTTGCATGCAAACAATTCACTGAGGCTAATAACACCAATAACATATTAGCATCTTTTTTTGCTCGTTTCAGAATAAAATGAAACCCATGTCAAAAACCAAAATACTTAATGCTAAGTACATAAACATATTTTTGGATTGCACCCAAAAAATAAAAATTTATGTGATTTTTTTAAAAAATTTCCATTTTTATATTTATTCATTTATAGTAAAAAAAAACCAAAAAAAAGGAAAGAGGAATCTTCTGGCGGTGAGAGAGGCTTTGCTTCTTGGCGGCAACAAGTGTGTGTGGAGAGCGAGAGGTATAAAAAGAGGCAATTTTCTCTCCTTTTTCTCAAAATCGAGAAAATTAAAAAAGTGAAATCCCCAAATCGATCTTCTTCTTCGTGTGATTTCGCTCTCGTGCACAGCGATTGTTCTACGATCCACATAGATTATTTTCAGGTAAGGTTTGTTTGATCCAATTCATAAGATTTGCTTTTCAGATTTCTCGTATCCTTTTTTATCCGTGGATAAATTAGGGTTTAGAATTTGGGACTTTGAGGGTGAAGAATCTTGAATTGCGATGAGATGATTAGTGGGTTTTGTTCTTTATTATCTGCAAAGTGTTGAAGATATCGGTGGATTGTGATGGAAGAGTGTTTTTAGGTTTTGCGCACTAAGTGCTCGATGAATTGTCTAAGTCAGGTGTTCCTTTTCCTAGAACCACTTTTCTTTTTTGTTTTGTTTCGAAACAAGAAACTTTTATGTCTTGTCCCTGTTGTTTGTTCTCTAACTATTTGGATTTTTCTCTGTCTCTTTAATCTTTTCCTCTGCGTGTGTTTGTTTTTTCGTCCTTTGAAATTCATCAAGAGATGCGTTTTTTGTGGCGGTAGAGAGTCTTCTTTTTGATCAACTGTTATCTGATTCTTCTTTACACAGTTACTTGTATAGTTAAGCAGTGAATTCAAATCTCTTCTTTTCATGTCCAGATTACGCCCTGATCAGATGTTGTCTATCTTGACTGTGGAATATTATAATGAAACTGTGATGTTAGGGAGATTGTGGGTATAAGTTATTGTGTCACTGATCGGATTTTACTTTTGATTTAATTTTATAGAGTACCTAAACGATCACAACGAGGTCAAGATCAACAGCATTCTGATTTCAGGAGAGCTCAATCATTTGTGAGGATGGACCCGCAACATACCGGTGCTTTGTTGAAGTAATTATCATTATGCAGTGTCTTTGTTCACTCATAATCTGTATATTTAATTACGTGTTGTTAACTGATTCGTCTTTTTTTTATTGTCAAAAAGGCATTTGGAGAAGCAGAGTGAGTTACTCAAAGAAGCTCATAAGACCATGTCAGAAGAACTCCAAATACTCGAGGTATTATGAATTATGAAACTCTTTTTTAATGTGCCTGTTGTCATGTAATTAAAGATCTGGATCATTAAACCGGTGAATTTATATTTGTCTGCAGGTTGAACATGAGATGATGATGCGTAAACTCTATGAGCTAATGGCCACTCATCGTTTAAATAACAAGGTATGTTCTGGTACTTTTCGGTAAAGAGAGATTAAAGGATTGTGTAAGTATCAGCGTGCTTACTAGGCAAATCTGGTTTTGCAGAAAATGGAGGAAACTCAAACTCAAAATGTGTTGGAGGGAAGAGAAACAGTTGAAGCTTCTCTATCAACTTTAACTATTGCTGATGAAGAACATTGAAGAGAAAACTCTCTATATTTCTCCTTGTCAGGATAGACCGGGCCGGTTTGGGATGGGCTTGTAAGAGCTAAAAGATTGGACCTTAGGTTTGGAAGAGAGGTTGTTTTCAGACACTGAATTCTGAATATCGGATCTATCTTTACAAAGAATCTGTGACCTATATACATGTATAAATATGCAATTTTGTATCGATAAGCGATAAAATAATGTCATAAAGTAAACATCAATTGCCTGCAAAAAGTATGTAGATCCTCCAATCCTCTTAGTGCTCAAAACAGTCTTCACTAAAAATTTCCATCTTTTCTCATCTCTGTCTCCATCTTCATCCTTGAAGTTATAAGCTCGTTAGTGACTGAGCGTAAAAAACTCTTTTTCATTGCTTACCATGCTTGAGACGTAGAAACTACTTCAAATTTCCTTAGAATCATTCTGTGACAGAGAAGACCAAAACGAGGAGCATATAGCTGAAACACATCAATCACATTCTCTGAGTTCAATCACATTGTTTTGTAGTTGATGAGGGGATTGTACATCGGAATCAACTCTATAGAGAGAACCTTGCGGTTCCGACTTTGTAAGAATAAAATAAGGGTATATGATATTATACAGAAGACGAATAAAAGAGTGCGAATCCAACACTGAGTTTCTATCACTTCTTGTCAACTGAGCCTGAGTACTTTGAACAGCAAAACATTTAATACTGTAAATCACTTTCCTTCAAAAAACTTGAATACAAATGTGGCGAGATTGAAAACATGAACACTTGTCTCCTTTATTCCAAGTCAAAAACTCTGACGAATGAATCTGTTTTCTCCGTACTATTTCTCACACTCATAATGATAGCAATGCATCAGCAGAACAGCCCTGAAGCATTGCTCTTGTTTTTTTTCGTTATTGTCAACAAAAGAAGAAGAGAAGTATTAAGCACATGAAAGAAATGAAATCAATCCCTTAAGCTGCTGATTCCTTGGAGATCTTCTCTGCCTTTGCCACCACCTCGTCGATGCCACCAACCATGTAAAATGATTGTTCAGGAAGATCATCATACTTACCGTCGAGTAGACCCTGCGACAATTTACAGTTCATATAAGCACACATATAATGAATAATCACGGAGCAAGGAAGGAAGTCATCATCTGAACTTAGAAAATCAATATATATACCTGGAAACTGTTGATGTTTTCCTTGAGATCGACGTATTTTCCAGGGGCACCAGTGAAGATTTCAGCAACGTGGAAAGGCTGACTCAAGAATCTCTGGATCTTACGGGCACGGGCAACAGTCAACTTGTCATCTTCACTTAGCTCATCCATTCCCAAAATGGCAATAATATCTTGTAAATTCTTGTAGTTCTGTAGCACCTTCTGCACACCACGAGCTGTGTTGTAGTGCTCCTCACCCAATATGTGAGGCGAGAGCATACGGGATGTCGAATCCAAAGGATCCACAGCAGGATAGATACCTAGCTCAGAAATCTTCAGATGGGAAAGAGATGAGCATAAAAGTATCAGCTTTATGAGCACTACAAAGAAATCTTCAAAAATAAATATCTAGAAGAGACAACTTCACACCTGTCTTGACAACACGGTTGTGGCGTCCAAGTGAGCAAAAGTTGTGGCAGGAGCAGGATCTGTCAAATCATCAGCAGGGACATAGATGGCTTGGACTGAGGTGATAGACCCTTTCTTGGTGGTTGTAATTCGCTCTTGAAGAGCACCGAGATCAGAAGCCAGAGTTGGCTGGTAACCCACAGCAGATGGGATACGTCCAAGCAAAGCAGACACTTCAGAGTTGGCCTGCACAAGAGAGTATACCGAATTAAATACATAACATATGCATACATATATGGCACATAAGTGTTGAGTAATAGACACAGCAACGAACAAGGCTAACCTGAGTGAAACGGAAAATGTTGTCAATGAAAAGCAAGACATCTTGGCCTTCAGCATCACGGAAATACTCGGCAACAGTCAAACCAGTCAGTCCAACACGGGCACGAGCACCCGGGGGCTCATTCATTTGTCCGTACACAAGAGCACATTTGCTCTCAGACTGTTAAGACAGGAAAACAGAGAATGGAGCAACAAAATCAATGCCAACTGTACGCAAAAATAATGATGAAGCTTAAACACATTTAGATGAAAACCTGCTTCTCGCCTAGCTTGATGACACCACTCTCAATCATTTCTCTGTACAAGTCATTGCCCTCACGAGTTCGTTCTCCCACCCCAGCAAACACAGAGAAACCACCTGTTCACAAGAAGACACACCAATTAATAAATAGAAACGACTAATAGGATAACAACTACTTATGCAATACAGACCATGAGCTTTGGCAACATTATTGATCAGCTCCATGATAAGCACAGTTTTTCCAACACCAGCACCGCCAAAGAGACCAATCTTTCCTCCTCTTTGGTAAGGAGCAAGGAGATCAACAACCTGGAAAGAAAGAAAGGAGGTCAACACCTCAAAAATTGAACGACAACACATGTGACCTGTGAATACAACGAGGAGTTAGGGTCCAGTATCTACCTTAATACCAGTGGCCAGGATCTCTTGCCCAGTGGCTAGATCAACCAAAGCTGGAGCATCTCTGTGAATAGGTAGGTAATGGTCGGTCTCTGAGCAAGAGCAAGAAGATATTGTCACGACAGGTTTGCAGAAAGAGAGACATTGATTAAGTGTGTGGCTAAGACTTCTTACTAATTTCGCCTCTCTCGTCAATGGGCTCTCCAAGAACATTCATAATACGTCCTAGAGTAGCTCTTCCAACAGGGACCTTAAGTGAAAACAAGCCAAAAGTCATATTTTTGTTACTGCAACGTACACATTTTACAGATGGGGAGGTATCAAAGAAATGATTAGGCATCCAAATTAACAAAAACCAGCAGGACATTGTGTTCCTCGGAAATGAATACTCTTTTGAAGATAACAGTATTAAGGTCAACGTTGAGGATAAGGAAATACGAACAAAGAGTGGGCAAAATCCAATCAACGAATCCACAGATCTACACCTAACAATGGCTGATAATACGGATCAACGAACGAGATGGAGGGATCTACGCACAGAAGGCACTTACAGTAATTGGAGCGCCAGTGTTGAGAACCTTCCTTCCACGGACGAGACCCTCAGTACCATCCATAGCAATGGTCCTGACGACATTTTGACCCAAATGATGAGAAACCTCAAGGACAAGCCTGGTGGGGTGATCCTGGACCTCGAGAGATGTCATGATTGGAGGCAATCCTTCCTGATCCTCGAATCTCACATCGACAATGGCACCAATGACCTGGCAAACACGCCCGATCGCACCTTTACCACCGTAATCATAGGTCTTCTTGCCCTCATCCTTAGCAGGAGCAGACGATGGCGCATCCTTAGCTGAGCTTGCCGGAGAAGCGGTCGCGTACTCGGCGACGCGGCCGAGAAGGTAGCTACATGGAGCGGCGTGACGAGCTGGTGAAGGAGAAGGAAGCCTAGGGTTTCGATTTCCTAATTTGGCAGCAGATCTACCGGAAGATGAACGGAGCAGCGATGATAAAACTCTCCGAGACGCCATGAGTGGAGTTGTGTGTGTGGAAGAGGAAATGCTAGCTAGGGTAAAAATAGAGAGCACCTGAAATCTCGAAAGCTCAAACATTTGGTGGGCTTAAATATTGGGCTTATTTATTTGGGCTTGCTAAAAATATATATATGCAAAAATAAGAAAAGGTTAAAGAAGATGATTTGACCTTTGGGATCCATAGTGAGCCTTTTTCTTTTTTAGTAAATTTATTTTGGGAGGTCAAAGTTTGATTATGTCAAACACGAAACATTTTTTTTTGGGTGAAAGTATTTTTTCTAAACATTGATTACTCGAGTATTTGACCCGATAACTTAACCGAAGTAAAGTATATGCGGGATCGATCACAAGGAGCAATGGTACACTAAAGACTTGCGAGACTCGTTCGTAGCTAAAGCGGAAAGGGTTTTTGTTTGGTTTTCAGTTTTGTAAATAAAAATGCAAATAAAAGAGAGATTTAAACTTATGAATTAAAGACATTGGGCTGCAGGGTATTTTCAGAGAATCAATGAATAACAAATAAAAGCAATAAGGAATTCAGACATGAAGAACCGTTCTTGAACATGAACAGAAGTTTAGACTAACTCTCTCTCAAGACATTAATCACTAAATCCAACTATTCAATTACTAAACTCTCATTTGTAATTTCCTAGCCAAATTTGCACTATCAAACAGGTTCATTTGGTTCACAAAGCGTTCTAACATCAACTCTCGCAGGTTAGAAATACAATGCTCAATTTACATTCATTCAGGCATTTTATCGAACATCTCTGAAACACATAAAAGCCTAAGTTCTAAAACAGGGTGATCAATCCTATTCTAGCATTGAGAACATGTAAATTGAAGAACCTAATGATTAAGAATTCCCTAAGACATCTAATCTATCAAATCATTGAATTCTCCTACTTGAAACCCTAAAACCCAATTTAGAGACTACTCAGACATAACAATCGAAACAAAGCAAATAGATTTTAAAGGAAACATGATTCAATAGATTAGAATAAGAAAAAGGTTTAGAAATCTTCTCCAAATTGTCTAAGAGGATCAATCTCTATCCCAGATGTTGCTTACAAGACTAAACTCAGAAAAACTGCTGTGAAAAACGTACCATGAAAAACAGGTCTTTTTGGGTTTTAATACCCATTACAGAAGAAAATAGAAGTTAACTCCGGTTAAGGAAACCGAAATTGGAATGGACCGATCGGTCTAACAGATGGACCGATCGGTCTTTAGGCGCCGGATCTTGTCCGGGTGATAGGATCGATCGATCGTAAGTGAGGACCGATCGATCGTTTTGTTCCTGGAATGTCCGTCCGGTCGGATCGATCGGTCTGGGTGATGGACCGATCGGTCCATGTTCTGCATCAGCTAAAATTCCACTTCCTTGCCCGAAACTGGTCCAAAACGCGTCAATTCTGCTCCAACCGCTTATCCCCTGCTCAAGACTCAAAACACGACTCGAAAGACACGAAAGACGGACTAAAATACGATAAACGACTCAAAATGGACATAAAAGAAAGGGTGAAAGACTCTAAAAACACTGTATATCAAACATCACAATTTTCTAGTCTCTGCGCGAATTCTTTTCCCTAATGTGCTTCATTCTATTGTCTCTCCCAAGACCAAAACGCTATAGCTAATTAGCAACCATCATGATGTAGTAGATGTATATACTTAGAACTCTTTTTTAATGATCTTGTTGTCATGTAATTAAATATCAGAGATCATTAAACAGGTTGAACATGAGATGATGATGCGTAAACTCTATGAGCTAATGACCACTCATCATGTAAATAACAAGGTATGTTCTGTTCCTTGAAAATTGTTTTCGGTAACGAGAGATTAAAGGATTGTGTGTTTGAGTGCCTTTAGGTCAGCGTGCTCACAAGCCAAACCTGGTTTGAAAGTGAGGTTGTTTTCAGACGCTGAATTTTGAATATCGGATCTATCTTTACAAAGAATCTGTAACCTATATACATGTGTAAAATATGCAATTTTGTATCGATAAGCGATAAAATAATGTCATAGAGTAACATCAATTGCCTGCAAAAAGTATGGGGATCCTCCAATCCTCTTAGTGCTCAAAACATTCTTCACTAGAAGTTTCCATCTTTTCTCATCTTTCCTGCTCTGTGTCTTCATCCTCTCCTTGAAGTTACTGCAAAGAGGGACTTTACATTGTTCCGAGTCTACGCAAATACGTGAATGAAGCTCAAGAAGCTGCCACATTCTCTTGCAACGGCTGCAACCACCAGGGATTGATCTTAGTTTGCATCCCGCCAAATGTTTCAATAGCTGCTCTAGACCGTTGCACGCCTGAAATCCGCAAGAGACGTGCCGGGTTTCGATCTTTGTTGGACCTATTTCTCTGCATCCATCTCTGCATATATGAACAAAAGCCTCCATTGCATCATACAACTGTGTGTAAGTCTGTATCTCTTTCTGTTTCCTGTTTCTTTGCTTCAAGCACTGCAAATTTGAAAAGAAACTCATCAGAAAACTGTTGAAAGTACAATTTTTTTTATCTTTTGGGGTAAAGAAAGTTTCAAGATTTGGTGTAATTACATTAAGCTCGTAAGTGACAGAGCGTAAGAGCTCTTTTTGGAGTCTAGGGTGGCTCTCTTTCATTGCTTGCCATCCTTGAGAAGTGGAAACTTCTTCAAAGTTCTTAAGAATCAATCTGTGACAGAGAAGACCGAGTCGAGGAGCATCACAGAGAAGAGCTAGCTGAAACACATCAACCACATTCTCTTTGTTGAGCAAACTGTTTTCAAATTCTGTCTCGCACACTCGTTTCAGATGCGGAACCACGTAGACATGTGACAACACAAGAAGATGCGTTGCGAAATCTTCCATATCTTGTTTCTCATAGCTGCAAAAACAGAGCAAAAGAGATTATAAGTAATGTTATAAACCTAAGATCTCCACATTTTCTTGGATTGAAAGTCGAAAGGTAAATTACCAAGATGAGTATAAGAATCTAATGAAGACTCGAACTGCGTCGTGAGGAACACCGAGGATTGAGATAGATTTACGATGAGGTTTTCTCTTATCTTTTTTCATCATTCCTCTGATTACATCTGAAGCCATTCCCTGATTACATGAAAATTAAACAGATAAGCTTTAAGATTCAATAATAATAATTAAAACAAAAATGTTACTTATATTTTTCAAGTACAAGATTGAATAAATGCTTTTCGAGAACTTACGATGACATTAGAATGTGCGTAAACCAAACCATCACCATCGGTATGAATCAAGACATCAGCTCCAAGAGCTTCGTCGAACATGCGATCCCATGAATCTCTTGTAGCTTTAGAAGCAAAGCTTTGGCTTCTCCTTCGCGTAGACAGATCCGTTGATTTAACCGGATGAGGAGTCGGCGGCGGCGGCGGTGTTGGTGGTGCAACTTTTTCCGGTGAGATGTTCTCCATGGATGTAAGAAAACGAGGTCGTGTTGTGTTTTCAAGAAAGGGGAAAATAAGAAAAAGAAGAGAGGAAGCGAGCGGGAGACTATTTATAATATTGATGGTAATTGGATATAATGAAGGATTTTGTGTTTTTAATTAATTGGTTTGTTGGATATATTGTGAATGTGAACTGTGTAACAGATAGGATTGTTTTCAAATAGATAAGTACTTTGTTATTATTGCTTTGTTGCTGATTCATATACACGTCGGACAGAGTTTCCTAATCACTAACTTTTTAATTCTATCCATTTTTGGTTTTCCCATTTTCTTTTTTTTGCATATTCTTTTTGGTTTTTTCCTTCTCTGTTTACATTTATATCCAGGTATTTTTACACAACTTAAAAAGGAAAAGAATAATCAAATATTGGCTTCTATCCAGATGACCAGATCTATTTGATTATCTACTGGTTTAGTGGTTGGCGACGACGTATTTGGAGAAAAGTATACATTTTTAAAATAAATAGTTTCACATATTTTTTTAATATGTGGTTGTCAATAGATTGGTGATTGAGTTCATAGTTCATACAAACTTATATAAAATGGAATAGATAAAGAAAACTAATATAAGAGATGTTGAACAAAGATCAATGATAATTTTAGTAATGGATAGAGTAGTTTTTTTTTTTTAAATGGCTAATTCTTTTTTAATAGTCCGAATACGAAATTAATTCACATGACTTTATGATATAAAGTCAACAAAAGAACACAATGCAAACCGTGTTTGAACCGCCGTATTTTCAATTTTGGGTTGGTGGACGCTCCAAGTGGTTCACAAAACAAAACATGGCAAAAAAAATATATATATATGTTTCATATATAATACGTTGAAGATATACGAAAAAGATAAATATTGAATTTCTAATACGAAAAAGGTTGCTCCATTGAACTAGAATATATCGTTACACGTTGAAGTGAACCGCTCAAACTTTCAAATATAAATAATAACACGTTAGATGTCAGCGCAATTAAAATAAGTAATAACCATTGATTATTTTAGGATTCGATTAATATACTAATAGTAGTATTATATTATACAGTACTACTAAAAGTGTCGGATCCTAGTCATGTATTATGTGTTTATAAAGACACATGTATCCTACTACACAAGGAGTCAGCTTAATAAATGTCGAACTTATTACTCGTCTGTGTTTTATATAACAAATTTAAACAATTTTAAAGACCGACGTCATTAGGTAATTATACTATATGTTATGATGTGATGGGTAATAATAACCTTCTTTTTGTTTCATTTGTTGGGATTATTATGTTGTGTAAGAACGTCACAACATAGTCTTATTGCGACAGCTAAAACAATTTTAACATATAAATTCGAAAAAGTACGATTAAAATAAACGAAAAGCGGTAATTAAATAAGGTAATTATTAATCGCTGACTCAGCCACTTTTCTTCGATATATATATATATACTTGGTCACGAGTGTGTGTGACTGTGTGAGTTGCTGGCACGCTGGTCTTTTCGTATACTTCATGGGGCACTTTCTCTCTAGTGCTAATATGACAAATCAAGGAAAACTATATACTAATATATATCAAAAATCACATTTTTCATCTAACATATTTTAACGAAAAGAGATGAAATATTTAATATACTTTGACCATTACAGACAAAAATTGTTGTTTACATTACTACTACGGTCCACGAACTCCGATTATAACTGATTGACAAAAGGAGAGAAGAAAAAAAACAAAATATATATAGCATGGACCTCACAATTTCGTCGAACGGGCTACCTAGTTTATATCGCCTATCGCTCAAAGATGGGTCACTCATGTATTAATGGGCCTGTCCAAACGCTGCGTTAAAGATAGGTCTCACCTTACATATAATTAGTTTTAGGCCCATTATTATTAGTCATAACCTTTATATGCTTAACACTTGAACATTATTAAACTTTGAATTAAATCTTCAACTTTAGCATATTTTCTGTATATGACCAATTTTTATAAAAAAATTATCTAAAATTTCTTTTCTATCTTGTAACAACTAACAGACTTAAAAAAAAAATACATTATGCATATGACTGGGTTTTTTTTTTTTGGGCATACGACTGGAATTTAAAAAATGATTATACAAGATAATGTGTATTTATATTCAGAAAAATAATTATTTACAGAAGAAGGACCAATATAGTTTGTGTGCAGCAACTGAGAAGATGTATAATAAATAATAATATTATGGCGAAGCCTCTTGTTGTTGTTTGTAACGAAATGGGAATTGCTTTCTTGTCTTCTTCATCTTACCTATATTCTAATCAATTACACAACATAATAACATGCATGTAATTAATTAATTTTATTAGCAAGGTTTCTTCTTAGCTGTTATAGTTCGATTGAAAATGTTATACAGTATAAAATATATGCATATACTGTTTCTTTTATTAAACAAAATATTTTTATTTTTATTTTTTATAAATATTTTTATGTGTAGCAATTAAATGAACAGTTTCATTATAGAAGTGACTCTAAAGCGTGAATTGAACTAAGAGTTCACACGAGTTTCGAGACTTCTTTTACTAAATTCGGATAAGCTCTGATGTATATGTATATACAGACACTCTTCTTCATCTGTTTTTTTTGTTACTACTATTTACTACTCATATTCTTATATATATAGTGAATCAATCAAACATGAAAATAGTGTCGATAACATTAATGGTTACTAGTATAATTGCAAACAGTGCACACAGCTAACACAACGGATACAAATCGGAAGAGTTAGGTGGCTGATTTTTTTGTTGTACTCTATTCCTTCTCCAACGGATCATTTTATTAGATTTCCATTTTTCATTTGAACAAAAGAAAATATATTTGGTTTTGAACGTTTTGTTATAGTCATTTCTATACTTTAACTTTTAACGCCAATTATTTATATCAAAAGAAATCTTTTCATATATATTAGATGCATCTAAATTGAAGTATATATCCAACTAACCACTACAGTATTTATAAATTTTTTTTTATAATTTTCATGATCTATTTACTTCTTCTAATTATATTAGCCAAAAAATAAAAAACTTTGAAAGATATATAAATAAAAAGACATAAATTTTATATACTCTCGCTAAAACCATGATGCATCCCACCTAACCTAACACTTGTTAGTTGTTGTTACACACCAAAGAAAAATCGAAAAAATAAACTTATCCAAGCTGTACACAAGTTTTATATAAATCAGACACACGTAAAATAGAAATATTTGGTCAAAGTTTGACCATCTTGGAATCGGTAAAAAAAAAACTTCACTTCACTCAGTCAAAGGTTCCACTTAGATGGGCACCAAGCCCCAAACAAATCTAACACATGCCACAGACTATATGGTCACAGTAAATTATTTATTCTAAATTTTTTTTTTTTTGTTACTATTATGGAAACTTATCTTAGCTAGCTAGTAGTGTGATGTTGTAGTGTATGATACCATAATTCCATTTTTAAAATATCATATAGAATAATATAATGTCTTTTTTGGATTGTAACGAGTTAGGCAGAGGTGGAGCGTCTTCTTCTTCTTCTTCTTCGTTTCTGAGGCAATCCAGCCTTTTCGCACGTGACCGACGCTCCTCCCCCTGTAGTTATTGTCACGTGCGCCATCATTCCACCATCGAATTGTTTTTTTATATTTTCTTCCTCATCATACAAAATTCTTAGTGTTATGTCTTTCTTGTCCCGTTAGAGAAGTTTCGTGACCTTCTTGCCCAAGTAGAGGGACCGAGTTCCTTTGGTTTTGTTGCTATGACTGTGAATAGACTTACAAATTCACCTCGAAAGGAATCATAAGTAGATTAGCAAAATAATGTCCCTAACGTGTTAGGTATCCTACATTTGTTACTTCATTAACAATGTGATCAGATTACACTAAACATTTGGTTACTAACTCTATTTTACTTTTTAATGAGTCCATTATGTTCAAATTATAGGACCGTTTCTCTTCTCTCATTTGATATGTTACTAATACAAACATTTTTATTTTTCGCAAAATAAATTTCTATTAAATTTGTTAAATAGACCACAAAAGTCTTTGATTCCTTATCATCAACAAAGGGAAACAATCATGGGAAAATAAAGCACATGAGAATAAAAATAACTTTGTTTCACCGAAAAATTATCTACTTACTATAAATTAACATATAAATTGTTTTCTTTTTGTGCACCTATAAATTGTTTGAAGTGATAAAAAATATATAATGTATACAGCAAATACATCCGCATCGTTACTAATTCCGGTCAATCTTGGAAACTGCATCACATCTTTTAAAATTCAATAGTTATTAATATGCATTTTCAAGTTATTGCACTTTTAATAAACTGTAGTAGGTAATGGAGTTTTTTATATAGATAAATTAATTTATATCCGACTGTTTTTGTGAGAAATCGGCCCTTCTTCTTAATTTCATAGATAATGTAATCGTTGTAGTATACACATAGAAATGCACAATAATACAAGTCAGAACTTTAATAAAAGAAAATAATATAGAAAATACGTAAATGAAAGAACATTACTTGTATCAAGGGGGAGATCGAACAAATGCTGATACTTCACTAACATACACATAAAAGTTGCAGATTTTGGATCTTGCGTCTTCTTGGTTTTATACCCTTTCCCTTACACCTCCTCTTATATATACTACTATATATTAAATCTTATAAGTATGATGAAATTTTTATTATCTTTATATAGTCTGAATGACTCGGCTCCAAAGCCATGCGCCCAATATAATATAAACAAAAGTATTTTTGAGAAAACAATTAGGGAAGGGAAACCTCTATGTCAATTAAAGGGACCAGAAACATATAAAGATGGGAGCCTCATTTGCGGATTCATAAATAAATATTTATCCTATTTTTAATACCAAAAATAATTTATTTTTTAGTATTAAAAATATAGAAGTACTAATTAGTAATTTTATGTGTATGTTAGTAAACATAACACATAGTTAGGAAACATATCACGTAATTGTATTTTTAGTATTAAAAATAAACTTAACAATATAGAAGTAATTAGTACTTCTATATTGTATATAGTATAACTCCACTTTATTCAATTGGATAATCAGTATATTTATGTTTCCACTAAATTCATAATTAATCAATACAGTATATCCAGTTAATCAGTACATTTAAGTTTCCACAAAATTCATACGAAAAGATGAATTATAATTAAGTTTTGCTTAACAATAATATAGATTCTAAGACAAAGGAGATGAAAATATGAAATGATAGATCGGAACGGTTGGTTCAGGAAGATAAAAAAACAAATAAATCAATGATTCATCATACATCGGATCCTGCCATCAATTTTCTTGTTCGCATCAAAAACTCAAAAAGGGTACCAAAATCTCAATTTGTATAGTAGTTTAGTAACTATACTCATATAGTCTATATATTTCGTACCTACGATCTATAATACACGTATCAGCAGGATACGTACATCTACTGCTCTCATCTTATCTACTTATAAATCTTTACATATATAGTTCGTGTCTCGTAACACCTACATGAGTCATGCTATATATTACTAGCTCACCTAACATGGAAGTCATTTACTCGTTACCGTGTGTAAAATATAAACAAAACAAAAAAAAATTGAGGAAAAAGATTTACAAATAAGAAATAAAAAATTGAGTCATAATTGCAAGAATGTGTAAATGGCGACTTAGCATAAGAAGAGCTGAGAAGATTTTTAATGTAGCGATTAGTGGGAATGGTATGGTGTTTTCCCCACTAATTCAGTTTCAATTCGGAAACAAGTTAAAACTTTAATTTTCGTCCATTGAAGATGAGTTTCTAGGTCGCTAATTTAATTGAACTAAACCAATAAGTGGAAAACAATTCCTCTGTTTTTATTTTCACTATTGTGTTTAAATTAAAGTACATATGAACTCAAACTTGTTGAAAATAGATTTCCACTTTTATCTTAGAAGTTACCACAAAAGCAAACAAGGGAGAGGGAGAGTACGTGGAATACACTAATGAGAAATGTTAATAAGAACGTTGCATTTGGAATGTGATGTTACTTTCTGCACTGAATGAATTTTTCAATGGGATCATTATCATTCTTTTCTTAACTAAATGATTGATATAAAATTCAAAGGGATCCTATAAAAAGTCTGATCTCAGATATAGCAAAAAAAATTCAAGTTTAGTGTCTTAGTAAGTTCGATGAGCCAAATCAATGACTTTCTAATACATGCAAGTCTCACTTCCACACGAATAAGTTCTACGCACTTTGCCATTTCCTGGATCAAGTAAGAAGCAACATATATAACACTAGATGATACAAACTACTAGAAAATAAAAATTTATATTTTGAATATGTTGTCTACTTGTCACGAATTAAGTTGCGTATACCTGATCAAACCATATTTAGCCTATACCACACATAACACATTCATATATGAATGAACACCTTTTCGTATTCCAAACACATTCTTTAGTATTTATTTCTATCAATAACCTTAAAAACATAGGTTCTGTAAATATTTATCCCCGAAAAAAATAAAAGGTTGTGTAAAATATAATTCAAACTAATACAACACTATTAGGCAAAACAAGAGAGGTTATTTTTATTTTATAAAATAAGAAAATCATAATTGACTAGCTAGCATCAAAAAGTCTTCAAACACAAGTTACACTGCTGGAAATAAAAGAAAGAAAAAAACGAGTAATCATTCCTATAAAATACGTGATTTATGCGTCGACCTAAAATAAAAATAAAAATTAGAAAGTGATTAACATATATACTATAGGTTAATGAAGGAAAATAAAACGCAAATTACAAAGAATAATACAAGATTTTTAATTTAAATGTAACCGCTAAATAACGCCCCCCTCTCTCTCCCCCACTTATTTTTGGCGGCACCAGACGCGGGAGACTCTCTCTCTCTCTCTCTCCTCACTCTCACCCCTCTCTCCTCTCTCTCCCACTCTCTCTCTCTCTCTCTCTTTTCTTTGTTTTTTCGTCACTCCTCTAAAATCCCAAATCGAGTTATGGAAATATCAAATACTTCGAAGATTTAGCACCCAACAAAAAAAAAAAAAAATCCTAAATTCACTGCGATAACAAAGCAGCTCTTCTGATATTACAAAAACAAAAGAATAGGGAAGTTTCCATTTTTATAAATCCCATTGATGTGTACGGACACACCACCGAAGAAGACTTGTTCTATCTCCTCCTCCTCCGCCGCCGTCGTCTTCTTCATCATCGCCGCCGCCTTTAAATGGGTGAGCCCAGTGACAGCATCGCTCTCTCTAATCTCCTTCTCTGCCACGAATCCGAGTCTTCTCTAAACGAAGACGACGAGAGGATTGAGAGATCTGAGCAAGAAGCTCACTTTGCTACTACGATCGATGATGAAGATTATGTGGCAGAGCTTGTTCGTAAAGAGAATCAGAGATTCGATACCCAACCCAGTAAAACGTCGTCGTCTCTCGATAGATTGGTTGCAATCAATTGGATTCTCACTGTCCGTAACCCGAACCCTCTTTTGTGTTTCTTACTCTCAATTCACTCACTGTCCGTCCGTAGTCTCTCACTTGTTTGATTTGGTTTTTGTTTCCTTGTTTCAGACAAGAACAAGATTCGGATTCCAACATCAAACAGCTTACATTGCAATCTCATACTTCGATCTGTTTCTCCATCGAAGATTCATCGGTGTAAGTTTGTTTCGATGATGATTTCCACAATTCCTCAAATAAAAATCTCTCCTTTTTTGTTCAGATTGATAATTTCGCAATCTGATGATCTAAAGATCGTAACTTTTGATTAGCTGCAGAGTGATGAATCATGGGCGATTCGATTGTTATCAGTAGCTTGTTTATCCTTAGCTGCTAAAATGGAGGAACGGACTGTTCCTGGACTGTCACAATACCCGCAAGATCATGACTTTGTTTTCAAACCCGATGTGATTCGCAAAACTGAATTGTTGATCCTATCGACATTGGATTGGAAGTTGAACTTGATCACTCCTTTTCACTACTTGACCTACTTCGTTGCTAAAATCTCTCCGGACAATAACAACCAATCTGTTTCTAAAGAGTTGGTCTTGTTAAGATCCTCTGAATCTCTTCTTGCTCTAACTAAAGGTAGTGTATCTATTTACCACATTTTCCTCTCAAAGATGGTCAGTTTCTGTCAAAGCATTTATTGAAATCACATTTTTTTCCTTTTTTATAGAGGTAAGGTTTACGGATTATAGACAGTTCGTTGTTGCTGCTGCTACTACAATGTTAGCTTCTTCTTCTACTTCATCGGTTATTAGATTAACGAGAGAGGAAATGGCCAACAAGTTTGGATCCATCTCTTGGTGGACGTCTACTGAGAATGTATAAATCTTGTGTGTGTCTTTTGTGGATTCGATTGTTTGATGTGAAGATCATAGTCTTAGGAATGTGTGTGTGTTTTTTGCAGGACAATGTATATTTGTGTTATCAGAAAATGCTAGAGATTGAGGAGAGGAAACATATGACACCACCACCGCAAACAGCGGTTTCCCGCGATATACAACCGCCGGCATCAGGAAGCGGCGCTAAACGCCGATTGTCTTTCGATGATTCTGATCAAACTGATCCAGCCAAGAGAATCCGTAGGCTCTGAGGAGAAGAGAGTTTTCTTTCTTCTTGGAGTTTTTGCCTTATATTGATTTGGTTTCTCTTTTTCTTCTTCTTTTTGGCAACATATTTATTTGGTTTTTATATTCAATCATTTGATTATAGAGGAAAAAAATGGCCTGAGAATACAATGGTTATTTCAGTTTTTATGAAGTAACTCATATAGTATGATGATGAAGGTCTTTGATCTGATGATCGTTTTTTGGGGTGGAATGTGACTATCAAAACATTAGTGGGGGGTTATCTGAGAGAATTAAGGAAATATGAGGGGTGAATGTAAATAAAGAAGAGAAACAGAAAGGGTGGAATAGGTTTAGGCCAATAGCTGCAGTGCCAGTGATTTGGTTTCATCCTCTTTTTTAATTATTTATTCTCTTTCTTTTTATTTCTTATGTTTTTGCATTTTTTTCCATGTGATTTTACAATTCTTTTTTGTCATGGAAATTATCTGTTATTTTTTATTATTATTATTACATGAAAGGTACATTGTTTTCATCCCTTAACTTTGAATGAACAAATGAAGAAACTCATTTTATTTTGAAGGTAAAATATATGTATAATATATTTGGTAGGTTTGTTTTCTTTATCATTATTGACACTTTGAGTCATCTCCAAACTCCAAAGTGAATCCATCTGTATGCTACTTACTTAACATGTTTATGTACATTCCAAAGTCCTTTGTGATCTTTTTCGAGATATGATGAATGGCTTAGAAATATGCAAAAATAAAGAATTATCAAATAAAAACTTATTTCTTGTTTGGAGAAAACATCGTTACTTATCTCGTATATAGTACTAACTAAAGTTAAAAAATAGAAACCCCAAATAATACCTTTATCAAATTACAATCAGTCGATAAAAATAATCTAAAAATAACATTTTTTATTTGTAGCATTTAGAAACCAACAACTTGTAGTGGAAGCACTTTGAATCAAATTGTTGGATCTAAAGATAAAGAAAACCCTAATTTATGTACAGAAAATTGCATGTGATGTTTTTAAGTTACCGTACTTGTCTACACGCAAGTCAAAAGAGAATCGTACTCGTACATATATAGATTTTTTTTTTCTTTTTAATTTTGAGATTGTATAATAAATGTTTGTTTTTTAATTTTATTTTCAATGGAATGCAGTTGGAAAAAAAAAAGAAGAAAACATATATATAAACAAAAAAAAAAGGAGTAAAGAAAACAAATCCAACGACTTGTTTAAGTGAGCAACAACTGTCTCATACAATACACAACTTGAGGGATCCAAAGTTTGGTATCATTAATTTAACGCTTTTAGTTCCAAAATGATTAGCAACGAATTAAAAGAGTTATTACCAAATACGAAAACAAAATCTTACAAATTAAGAAGAAGCATCGTGTATTGACAGAGAATATAATCAAAGATAATGTGTGTGTGGTTTAAGCCTTAAGGCCAATGTTATTGTTACTCTCTAAGAGATGTTGGCAACAAACTAAAAGTAAGCATAAATCACCAAGAGCTCTCACTAATAAATGAATGCTTCTGAAACTATTTTGTTGCCTATCTTTCAATTTTCAATATTTGTAGGTCCCTATTGTTTATTCTTATTATCATTGAGTTAAACCAATTTTTTTTTGTTTCTTTTGGGTTTTGTGTAGACATGAGAGATTCACGGGTAACACAATTTAAGTCACAACTCTCACATTGGTTTTGAGATGGTAAGATTGAAAGATCATCACAAGATATAAGTAAATCCTAGACATTGGTCGTTTATTTTTATGAACATTTCTTCACACGATCACAAATCTAATGTTCATATAAAGATTAAAAATTTTACCTATATTTAAGGCAAATGGATGGCTTCATAGAGATCTTAAGTTTTTGACCACATTAAAATGGTTCTTTCTTAAAGAAGAGTTTTTGAATTGTTTTTTTTGGAAGTCAGTTTTTGACTGATGAGATATGATGTCAGGAGAAGAGGCTCCCACTAAAAGCCATGACTTCATTTTGAATTTTTGAGAGATTTTTCTTAAGTTACAGTCTGGGGCTAGCTAACAATTTTGTACCCAAATAAATCATTTTAGCTTTTAGCCTTCCTCTGTTTTTTTTTTCTTATGTCCTTTTCTGTATTTTTGCATTTGTCATTCAATAGAGAGAGACTTAAATTTAGATGCCAAAACGAGAAAAAGAGAAGTGTCATTTCAAAGAAACAGACTGTTTATACAAAAATGGTGGAATCAGAAAATCAGATGTTTGTCCTTAATAGCCCCTAGTAATCAAAATGAAAAAAGTCAACAATGAAAAAAAAAAAAACAGAGTAATTGCAAAAGGCAATAACTTTGTTTAAAGACTTTTACTTGTTTCTAAACTTGAGGATTCACTGTCTACTATAGAGAGAGAGATCTTTAAAGAGATCAAACGGGAATCGTCTTCAACCCTGCAGCGATTGGCATACCCAAGAAACCTACCAAGATACTGAAGATCCATTGCACTATTGTCAGTGGTGTTGTGCTTGCAAATGAGCCCAAGAACTCGATGATTATGATCTGAAAGAACACCGTTGCACCAATCACAACCACAAAGACGTAATTGTCTAGTATCCCTTTGAAAACATCGATCTCTTCCATCTCTCGCGAGCTTATCTCGTTAAACACCTGGAATTTTCAAGAACCAAAGTCATGTCAATTGTCAAGAATCTATCTTTATATAGCTCGAGGATTCTTTATCGTGTTTTCGTTGTTCTTTACCTGACAGAAGACGAAGCAGTTGAAGATAAGAGTGTTTAACATGAGAGTTGAGTCAGGACCCTCAAGACCAAACATGGACTTCCCTTTGGCTTGGAGAATCCAAATGACGATGAATTGGTAAACAGCTTGTCCTAAAATGTTCCTCCACATTGCATTAGTGATGAAATTCCCTCTCCTTCCAACGGGTAAACGCTTCATCAGCTCGTCATTTGGTGGCTCTGTAGCTAATGCAAGAGCTCCTAGTGTGTCCATAATCATGTTCACCCATAGCAATTGAACAGCAGTCAAAGGAGCACTTCCTGAAGATTATTATAAAGAGCTATGTTAAACTAGAAATCCAAGATTATTATAGATTGAATTAATATTCTTACTCAGCTCACCGGTTAAACAAGCTGAAGAGAAGTTAACAACCAGAGCAACAACATTAACCGTAAGCTGAAACTGAACGAATTTCTGGATGTTAATGTAAACAGAACGTCCCCATTTAGCAACTGTGACGATGGTGCTGAAATTATCGTCGAGAATGATGACATCGGCACTCTCTTTCGCCACCTAAAAGGTTATAAGGAAAGAAACTTATTAGAATCTTTAGCTCACAAATGAAAGTAATACAAACTAACATACTCACTTCAGTTCCGGCAATTCCCATTGCTAATCCAATATCAGCTTCATGAAGTGCAGGTGCATCGTTTGTTCCATCTCCAGTCACAGCAACAACTTCATCAAACGTTGTCCTTAACTGTTTCACAAGTGTATGTTTATCCATTGGCGAAGAACGAGCCATCACCTGTAAAACAGAAAGGAAAGGTTTTGTTATATGGTTTCCAAAACTTAACAAAAAAGTCAAGTCTTTTGTTTCAGAAACAGTTAAGTACCTGAATCTTTGGAATCAGTTCTAGTAACTCTTCTTGGTTCTTCTCTCTGAACACGGGACCTTCAATTGCTATACCGTCATCAGTTAAAATGCCACATTCTCTAGCAATTGCTTTCGCGGTGTTAATGTTATCTCCTGTAACCATTCTCACAGTGATTCCAGCACGGCGACAAAGCTCAACAGATTCTTTGACTCCAGGACGAACAGGATCTTTGATTCCTACGATCCCTACGCAAGTAAATCCAGAAGCTGGGATTGCTTCATCCGGGGAAAACCCGCCTTCAATATCCATATAAGCAAGGCAGAGAGTGCGGAGAGCTTCATTAGCAAACTCGTTGATTGTAACATTCAGATACTTGATTGATTCTTCATCTAGAGGAACAACCTCACCGCTCGAGTTTACAACTTTATCACAAGCGGCTAAAACTATCTCAGAAGCTCCTTTCGTGTGAGCACGCAGACTGCCTCCCTCAGGAAGCTCGATTACAACTCCCATTCGCTTCTTCGTGGAGTTAAAAGGCTCAACTTTGATCACCTTGTAAGACTTCCTCTCTTCTTGGAACTTACCTCCAAGAGATAAACCAAACTCCAATATAGCAGTCTCTGTTGGCGTCCCCAAAAGCTCAGTTTTCCCATGTTTGTTGACAACAACTTCACCTCCCGTGTTATTGAAAATCGACTGAATCAACAACTTCACAGCAGATTCCGGGATATCTGACTGCAAGCTAGAACCTTTATTTGCTACATCTTGCACATTCATGCAAATGCAAGACTTCACGACAGTCATGTGATTGGTTGTGAGTGTACCAGTCTTGTCGCTGCAAATGGTCGTCGCTGATCCCATAGTCTCACAAGCTGCTAAATGCCGGACAAGAGCTTTATCATTCATCATTTTCTTCATTGCAAACGCAAGACTAAGAGTCACAGCTAAAGGCAATCCCTCAGGAACTGCAACCACAACGATTGTCACAGCAATAGCAAAGTACTCCAAGAGCTCCAATGCTTCATCACCAGACCAGATCCAGTGAGTTCCTGTTGAAAGCTTCCTCATAAACATCCCTTGCACCAAAACTGCAAAAGTAACCACCGCAAAGAAGAGACCGATTTTGCCAATGATGGTAGCAACTCCATTGAGTTTCACCTGCAATGGAGTTTCATCATCCCCTCCTTCAGTCAAAGTCGCCATAAGCTTTCCCCACTGAGTCCTCATTCCAACTGTAGTAATCAACATCTTACAAGATCCATCTTGCACTTTGGTTCCAGACATAAGGAAAGGGTTCTGCGCATTCACCATCACAGGCTCGCTTTCGCCAGTCAAACTGGATTCATCTATAACCACAGAGAATCCCGAGAGGAAAAGACCATCAGCAGGAACTTGATCTCCAATCGCCAGATGAACAATGTCACCAGGAAGCAAGTCATATATAGACAGTTTCTGTCTAAACCCGTTCCTTGTCACTTGAACAGTGATCTTCTTCTTTTCCTTGTCCAAATCACGGAACTGCAAAGACTGGCGATAATCACTAGTGGCTGTAACAAACACAACCAAGAGAATACTAGCCACGATACCAAGACCATCATGTGAGCCCTTAGGCCATCCTTCAGTAGCTATCCCAACGATCAAAGACACGAAAGCGCAAACACCAAGAATCATAAGAGTCATATCCTGAAGAGCTTCCCATACAAACACCCAGAAACCACGCATTTCACTCTCTGCAAACTTATTGATTCCAAAAAGCTCTTGCCTTTGGGATAACTGAGCCGCCTCAGTCGTGAGCCCATCTGTGGAAGATGCCTTGAGCTTACCTGCAAGCCCCTCAACTCCACCATGAAACTTCAGCTTCTTAACATCATGACTCTCAACAATGGATCCTAATTCGTCAGCACAAATGTCATAGCCTGCAGCTTTGACTTCTTCAGGGACAGTGTAGTCACTTGGAGCAACACCTACAAAGCCGTTACAGCAAATAATTACATAAACAAACAAACAAAAAATTCGAAACTTTGACACAAAATTAGCAACTTTGATTAGAGAGATAAACAAACTCACCAGAGATAAATTGGAAAGCAGCTTTGGAGACGAGAACAGCGATCCTTAATTTCTCCTGTAATTAAAAAGTTTCAAGATCCTTAACCACTAGCTAATCTGCTAAAACATAAGCATCGAGAAAGTGACAAAATCCACCTAAAGTTCGCTTTTTTGTCAACAAAAACCATTATAAAAAAAGAATGGAATGATCAGAACATAGAAGAAAGAGACAGAACCTGGTTGGTGCGGCGCATAGCGGCGGCTTCATAACGTTTAGAGAGATTAGCGGTGAAACGGAACCGTCGTTTAGGGTTCTTGACGACGCCGCAGAGATTACGCCATTTCTCAAGAGCTTCCTCCGAAGAATGCTTAGCCTTCACATCGAAATTCTCGTTTAAGTAACTCTCCATCTTCTTCCACCCTCTTCAACCTTCTCTCTTTTCTTCTTCCAGCTTCAATGGCTTTTTTCTCTTTTGGCTCTGTTTTCAATTGTTCTGTTTATTTGGTGGAAGAAAGGAAAAAAAGGAAACTTTTTTATTTTTATTTTTGGTGGGTGAAGAAGAGAAATCGGAAGCTTTTAATGGAGGAGCAAAGGTAAAGTGTTTTTATTTATTTTAAGATCTGAGTTTTTTGTGCTTATTGGATTGACCGAGTCGTTGAGTTTATAACATTGGTGTTTGAGAAGCTGAGTTGACTCGTCGTGTCTCCAACCAAGTTCTGTCTCTCTATCAAAGAAAAATAAAACATTCGATTATTTTTTAAAAAAATGGAAATAATGAATTAACAAAACATGCACTAGTGTGCATTTATAACGAACGTTAACAATCATGCTTGAAAACATTCATTCATGCAGGCCATGAACACTAGTAGTAGTCCAACACAACGCGTCATGTTTATGTTTTTTTCTTTTTTTTGTCAATAATAACATACCGCGTTGTTGTGTTATTATTTGTTTTCACACATGTTGCTATTATGAATACAATTCTTTCTTCCGAATTTGTGAACGAAGGTGCCAAGTTTTTGGATTAGAGAAAGCTAAATTACAAAAAAGAGTTATGGATGATTTTGATTTATGTCAAATTTTAAAAGAAAATTAAATATGTAAGCATTTAATTGTATCAGAATTTTCAATTATGATTACTTTTCGTAGCTTTTTGGTTTTTTGTTGTTTGGCTGCTAACGTTAGTATCGGTTTGTTGACCAATACTGGATATGAGTTATGACTTATGACAAAAGTTGGGGGATATTTTTGATAATAATAATAAATAGGGGGCTAAAACATACAGAATGAGAGATATAAGGACCGTTGACGGAGACTATTGGCAACAAAAAATTGACCGTTACTTCGGGGAAGCCACGTTGGACCAAGCCCATTGGTTCCTTTTGGACTCAAAAAAACATTTAGTGCTTTATGTCTTTTTATTATTATTATTCGTTTGGTAACTGTTATGTTTTTTTTTATTGAACTCCAATTGAATAATGAGTTTACCTTCACTCCATGGGCATGGAAAATGACACTTTTCATAAAGTTGATATGCTGAATTTGGGCTTTGTATAGACTTTTTATGCGGCCTTTGGAAGCATTTGCGGACACTTCAGTAGCTCTAGTAATGCTACACAAAAACTTCGATAATTTGCACGACCTTGCCTTCTCTTCCTTTATATGATCCACGAACCACTATATGGGCTTTAAGGGCCTAGTAAACTATGGACTATTATATATTTGCTTATGAGAATGAAAAATGTGGTATGCTAAAGAGTTTCCCACTAAATGTGATTGTTGCTTGTGCTATTGCTAAGAATTCGGTAAGGCACTAGGATGGTCGGATTGGTTTCATAATCAGGAGATGAACGAAGCTCGTTGATGAGATCTCTCTTGTGTTACGAATATCCATTAACCAACATACATTTTTCATTCATAAAAAGAAGTTTCGAAGAAACAGGTCTAGACATCATATTGTTACTTTCAAAACCTCCAAAATTGTTTTTGTATACCGTACAATTTTAGGAAAAAACTTTTCCTGGTGGCACTTTATGTTGCTTTAATGGGAATAGTCATGTCAAAATTATTATTTTCGAGTTAGGTTGATTGAGTTGGTTCTAATAATTTGTGATAGTATTCTAGATCATTTGCTCTAACATCATTTAGATTTTATAAAAAAAATGGTACGAAATTGTTCACCTAAAAGTCTTTTCTTTTTTGATAACTTTTTAATGTGATTGATGGGAGACCTACAGGTTTCTTTTGTTTTTTGTTTACTATGGCTTATTGAATGATAATAAACAAATGATTTTTTGACCAAAAAAAAAAAAACAAAAAAAAAAAACAAAAACAAAAACAAATGATTTATATATATATATATATATGTATAATACTCTATCTTAGCATATGATCAAAGAAAAAACGAAATGAGGGTATAGATAACAATGTACATTTTGCTATGCCTGTCAATGTCATGTATAAAACTCAGTGGCACATGTAACTGAATCTTATTATTGAAGAAAATAAGATTGGGATATTTATTTATTTTTGCCTAATGCAAGAACGGATTTCGAGAAAAATACATAAGAAACTGAAATGCAAAGCTCCCATATAGGTTTCGAAGAAAGGGACAAAGAAGCAGAGCGTGGGGTTCTTTCTAATAATTGTAGAAGAAACTGAAGAGAAACATTTGATCTACCAGAGATATATATGGTGATGACTCATTCAACAAGTATAGGAGTATATCTCTACTGAACGTTTTACTCTCTAGCCTTGCCTAGGCAATAATGTATATTATATTATTTGGTATATTTGCTCAATTTATTCATTCATTATAGTCTAGAAATTTAGCATGGCATGGCATAGCTACGTGGTAATCAAATTACTAGCTTTTCAATTTTGAGACTTAATTTGGGATATCAAAACGAAAGTAAAGTAAAGGGCATGATGAGCTCCGGGGGTAGACAAGAATGCTTTGTATCGAGACAAACGAGGAATCATGATGAGGCTATAAGCATTAAGTGCCGTTGGTTAATTAGGGGTTCGCATATACATGAAACCAATAGACATATGGATAAAATTGAACACACACACACTACTCGACTCGAACCAAAAGAAAAGAAGAAAATGAAAATCTAAATAAGGGTAGAGAATAATAAGTCGTCCAGGTGGGAAATTCAAAGGGAGGTGGACAATGAAAGGTATATCTATATACATATATAGACTGAATACAAAAATGGTATGACTTAGTGGAGAGGGGGTTTTGAAGAAGGAGAAGAAGAAGAAAACAAAGAAGCATGCCCTAGATTTCTGAGATTAATAATTACACCTTGCTGTATATATAAGGGAATAGAATATGACACATTGGTTGGTTTCTTACGGGTAAATGTGAAAGAAAGAAAACATAAATAAAAAAATGAGAGAAAAAAATCAAAAATAGTAAAGAGGTATAGATGGAGAAGAAGAGAGAAAAGGGAAAAAATGGTGGCAGAGAATGGAGAGAGGTTAGGAGGCAAAGGCAAATGTGGAGCTTTGATGATGTTGATGCACGCCGTCAGCTTTTCTTCACGCCTGCTCCCACTCACTCACACCTATAAACATTCTCTCTCTCTCCCCCTCCATTATGTTTATATTTTATATTCACATGTCTCTCTATGTGAATGAATGGAGTATGGACCATCATCATGTACATATTTTTATGTAGGGAATTTTGTTAAAAATGCCATTTCTGAAACTCAAATTTGTAAAATTACCATTAATAAAAGTCTTTTTCAAAACATGCCACAAAGGAGGAAAATATGACGATTTTGCCCTCAGTATTTGTTGAGTGAAGTATGCATGTGATGTAGTGTAATATCCTCTGGGTAATAAAGTAAGTAGGTTCAAAAAATAGGTTCATTATAAACTAACTTGTTCCATCATTAATTACAGTGGACAAGATAAATACATGTATCGTCTATCATTATTAGTTGTTCTTTTTCACTACCCAACATTATTACCACACTAACATGTGTATTATAGACAAGTTAGTTTATAAAAAAAATAGAACAACAAGTTAGGGAACAAAATATGGACATATTACAGACATCGGGGCTGGTCCACCAGATCTAGTCTACCGGATCTAGTCCACGAGATTTGGTCCACCAGATTAGTCCACGAGATTTGGTCCATCTACAGACAAATGTGTGGTCAAGAATGTAAACCTAGATGGATCTTAAATGATATTTCCATAAATGCATCACTTGTTTCATCATCTGGTCGATCGCTTATGGCTTCAAAAGATCTGCGTGATGGACACGATTGCTTAGTAAAAATAGACAAGTTTGGTCCACTAGAACTGGTTCACTGGATATTGTCTACTTGATCTGGTCCACCGAGATTAGCTCGTCGGAAATAGAATATACAATTTCTATGGAGCATCTGCAAAGCTGATTGAGATCCCTTTGTAGGAAAAACATGGGTGAAAAAGATTTCACGCACTGGTTCACTGAATATGGTCCACCGGATCTGATCTACCAGATCTGGTCCATCGAATTGACCCAGTGGAGATGCAGCAGACAACTTCTAAACAACATCTGCAGAGCTAATTGATATCTTTTTGTCAGAGCAAACGCTTGTGGAATTAGAAATCTCTTTTTTTGTTATTGGAGAAAGAAAGAGGAAAGTGAAAGAAGAAAAAAAAGAAACAGAGGAGAGAGAGAAAGATACGAGAGATATGAGACATGAGAAAAGAAAAGAAGAGTTCATTAGAAAAAGGGTATAATAGTCTTTTAGTATATAGGTTGTGGCAGGCGGGAGAAGATAAAAACACTAATGGCACTGAGTAAAAGATTTGTCACTGTATATGGCAGAACTGACAATTTTCTCTTTAATGTATACCAAGATACTACAATCTTGTAGGTGTTATTTTCCAAGTCTTTATGACAATCCTTAAAAACATACTAGTATATCATCATAGAACGTTCTTATAAAACTTATAAGTTTACTACAACGACATTGTTGATTTCGATCGATGCTATAGTCGCAGACTCATTGGTGTTTTCATTGGTAATTAGAAGGACATTTTCTAACTTTCCGATAAGTCTTGATGATTTAGGATGTATCATATGATGTTTTTATAAATTAAAGAGTCTTTTTTTTTTTATATACACCAGTTGGGACAGTACTTGAAAATTTTGATTTCATGTATTTGGCCTATATATAAACAAACAGCGTATCATATACGGCTTTTTTTAATGTATGTCGTTTTCAATTTCTAGGTGTCCCAAACTCGAAAATATTCATATATAGTATCATATAGATGCATTATGAAACATTATACTAAAAATTTAGAAGAAGAAATAAAACTCGGGTGGATCGATGTGAGAAAAAGAAGGAAAAGCGAAACCCACTAAGCCATTACATGATATTGACTTATTTTATCTTTTTCTTCTTTTATTTTTTATTTTTATGTTTCATCATCTTCTTTTGTCAGCATCTTTTTTCTGCTTAATGAAACCTCCAAATCTTTTAACTAATACACTCCCATGTAAAAATATTAAGCTCTTGCTTATAACTGATTATAGTTTGTCACTTATTGTGTTTATGAATATTTTTCTTAATCTAAAACATCATCTATTGTTGAGTTAAAACCTACATGTTCCGAAGGAAACAAAACCTGCATAAAGTTAGGATCGTTATGTCCAAAAATTTCAGTTATGTATATAGTAGAAAACAAAAATAACATTCTTGATTTGCCTCCATATAAAAACTCAAAAAAACCGGTTCTTTCTCTTTCTAATTATGTTTTCACTAAACCCAATTAGATTCAAACAGTCTATAAAGTCCAAAAGATAAACATGGGACAACAATTCGATGCAGAGTAAATCCTCTTTTCATGCACTTCTTTTTTTATAAAATATCTCCCCATTGTCTTTTAAATTACTAATAAAAACTCACAAATCCACCAAACCCATTCTCTACAACTCACCTTCATCTAGATTTTACTTACTCCCACTGAGAAAAAAATACACACATATATATACAACACATGATGCTGATGCAATATACACAACAAAGTATTAAATCTTAGATATTGTGGGTCTCCCCTCTCTTTCCTATTGATTTTCTTATTCATTAAAGAAAAAAAAAATATGGATACTCTCTTTAGACTAGTCAGTCTCCAACAACAACAACAATCCGATAGTATCATTACAAATCAATCTTCGTTAAGCAGAACCTCCACCACCACTACCGGCTCTCCACAAACTGCTTATCACTACAACTTTCCACAAAACGACGTCGTCGAAGAATGCTTCAACTTTTTCATGGATGAAGAAGACCTCTCCTCTTCTTCTTCTCACCACAACCATCACCATACCAATCCTAGTAATTACTATTCTTCTTTCACTACTCCCACCCAATACCATCCCGCCACGTCATCCACTCCTTCCTCCACCGCCGCCGCGGCTGCAGCCTTAGCCTCGCCCTACTCCTCCTCCGGCCACCACAATGACCCTTCCGCTTTCTCCATCCCCCAAACCCCTCCTTCCTTCGACTTCTCAGCCAATGCCAAGTGGGCTGACTCGATCCTCCTCGAAGCAGCACGTGCCTTCTCCGACAAGGACACCGCACGTGCGCAACAAATCCTATGGACGCTCAACGAGCTCTCTTCTCCGTACGGAGACACCGAGCAAAAACTTGCTTCCTACTTCCTCCAAGCTCTCTTCAACCGCATGACCGGCTCAGGCGAACGTTGCTACCGAACCATGGTAACAGCTGCAGCCACAGAGAAGACTTGCTCCTTCGAGTCAACGCGCAAAACCGTTCTCAAGTTCCAAGAAGTTAGCCCCTGGGCCACGTTTGGGCACGTTGCTGCAAACGGGGCGATCTTGGAAGCAGTAGACGGAGAAGCAAAGATCCACATCGTTGACATAAGCTCGACGTTTTGCACTCAATGGCCAACTCTTCTAGAAGCTCTAGCAACAAGATCAGACGACACGCCACACCTAAGGCTAACCACAGTAGTCGTGGCCAACAAGTTTGTGAACGATCAAACCGCGTCTCATCGGATGATGAAAGAGATCGGAAACAGAATGGAGAAGTTTGCGAGGCTTATGGGAGTTCCTTTTAAATTCAACATTATTCATCACGTCGGAGATTTATCAGAGTTTGATCTCAACGAGCTTGATGTTAAACCAGACGAGGTCTTGGCCATTAACTGTGTAGGTGCGATGCATGGGATCGCGCCACGTGGAAACCCTAGAGACGCTGTGATATCGAGTTTTCGACGGTTAAGGCCGAGGATTGTGACGGTCGTCGAAGAAGAAGCTGATCTTATCGGGGAAGACGAAGGTGGCTTTGACGATGAGTTCTTGAGAGGGTTCGGAGAATGTTTACGATGGTTTAGGGTTTGCTTCGAGTCATGGGAAGAGAGCTTTCCGAGGACGAGCAACGAGAGGTTGATGCTAGAACGTGCCTCGGGACGTGCGATAGTTGATCTTGTGGCTTGTGAGGCGTCTGATTCGACGGAGAGGAGAGAGACGGCGAGGAAGTGGTCGAGGAGGATGAGGAACGGTGGGTTTGGAGCCGTGGGATATAGTGATGAGGTTGCGGATGACGTCAGAGCTTTGTTGAGGAGATATAAAGAAGGTGTTTGGTCGATGGTACAGTGTCCTGATGCCGCCGGAATATTCCTTTGTTGGAGAGATCAGCCGGTGGTTTGGGCCAGTGCGTGGCGGCCGACGTAAAGGGTTTTTTCTTCTTTCCTTTTTATTTGATATAAAAAAAAAACTCGCACGCGCGCTTTTTCTATTACGAGATGGTTTCACACGTGTGGTGATGGTTCATGATGGGTTTTTGAGATTATGACGATGATGATGCGTTCGTAATTTGAATTTGGCTTTTGGAATAGGACTGATTAAGTAATTATGATCATTGAGGAGGTATCAATTAAGGTTCATACAATTCGTGATTTTTTTTGTTTTTGTTTTTTTTTTTTTGTATTTTTTTCTACTGTTTTGGAATTAAATTTGTGATTACGTACTCTGGTTTATCCTAAAGAATATGATTTATTTTCCTCTATATATTATGAATATCTTGTTCTATACACGAGAAGCTCATAACTATATAACGTAGTTTTGCTTCTTTACTGTTACATTGCATGATCATTTAACTGGAATTTCACTATGGTAGAAAATATATTAATTAGAAAAATTCAGCAACAGTTAATACTACTTGGGTTATATATGATTAATGATTATCCCATGTTTCTTCGTAAAACATGTTCACTAGCTACTTCACTTCCATCTCGGTTCTTGAATACGACAGCTACTTTCGTTTGGAATCTCGTGGATGCACCTCTAGTGGCTTGCACGCTTTTGATATGTATATTAACAATTTTTTGATCATTTATAATCGGTCTTATTAATCTATATGTAAAACACATACGACCCCATGCGTACGAGTAAAATTAGAAGTGAACGTCTAATTAAGACTCACAGAAGAAACTTAATTATATGTAACTTTCACATAATTTGATCAAACTTAGAACACTGGACCTCAAAAACACTTTGTGATCCAACTGCATCTGCATGCATCATTGAGTTTCGGAAAATTTATTGACAACTTTTACGCTAAACAAAAGTGATATTTGCTTGGCGATGTTAATCTAATTGCAATATTCACTTTAAATTATTGGTGGTAAATGGCTATTTATGTCTACATGCAATGCAAGTAATTTAACGTTTAGGTAGCACCACCGTATGTAAATGGTTAACTATGATTATAAGAAAACAAACTTAGACGGTTTACTTTCTGATGCGTGGTAGTGGTACTCATTGGAGTATAAGATTAATCTCATAACCTTATACTTATTCATTTGTCGTTCATGTGAGTATATACCATTTATACATATTGCCTTTTTTAATAATGCACCTTTCACCTTTTGCTTTTGTAAAAAGAGATAAAGGGACCAGTCTTTTATTTGATTTCACATATATAAATATAAATGTATTATATGTCTTCAATGGATTACACATGCATATACCTACGAATGTTCATGGCCCCGCTTACCCCCCATAATGTTTTAATTTAGAAAACAGCCCATAAAAAGTAAATAGTTGAAATAATCCATTTGATACCAACGTTTACTACATATGTAATTATTGCTTTAAGAGTAATTGATAAAAAAATAAGAAACAAAGTAGTGGGAACTGCTTTTGAGATATGTGGCTGGTTTCACTACACAACTCTCATCACTCTATCTCTCCCTGCATCTTTTGATGAGAGGCTTTTGCCTCCCCCATGTTAATCGGTACGATCTTTAGCTTCGCTTTTTAAGCTAATCTTTTTCTAAAATCTATCTTCTTTTGGTCTGTTTTCTTGTTTATAAAGTCATGCAAAAAGCAGATTAGTAATATTAAAAAAAAAAAGTCTTTTGGTTGGCCCAATTTTGCTTTAACTAGAATCAAAACCCCTTTCTTGGGTCCCTTTTGTACCACGACTTGACCATTACACACATCTATCTAACTAAAAATATGCATGTAACTTTATATTTAGGAATATGGAATATCTCAATTAGTCCTATAAAGTATATAGATTAATCTATGGGCCGATTTAAACAAATTCAGTTTGCTTTTACATTGCGAGTCAGCAATATTTTGAATCTTGTAAGAAATAAAAACGTATTATGTATCTCATTTCTCTAGTCAAAGCTTAAATGAGCTTTGTAAAATGATAGAAGGAAATAACCATTATATTTATTTTTTATATTGTTTACAATAATTTTAGTTGCCCTGTTCACAACTAATTTTGTTCCAATATATACGCGATTTACTATGTTATCAAAAAATTAATTCAAATAATTTTGTAGAAAAACTTTCAAAGTGTTTGAATTAAAGTTCAGTTTAAATAAATTGTGTTGAATAGAGAGCTACATTATTTAATCTATCTATATATATTATTGCAAACCCTTTTTTTTTTTGTTTAGTTTAACGTCAAGTTCAAACAGGAAAAATATATGACTTCATTTTAGCTTAAAGCAGTCTTTTCTTTTTATATATTTTAATTTTTCGGCTTCTACAATTGGTTTGGTTGGGTTGGTGGATTTGGTTTGGTGCATAATTGTAATCTCTAAAGGGCCTTTCATATGGGCCTTCAGAAAGCCCATTTGATTTGACGAGCGAAAAGAAGTAACGGCAAAATGAAGTGAAATTGAACGGACGGCGAAGAAACCCTAACAAAAACCTTTTCACCGGCGAAAATGCGAGCTCCGATCGCCAGATTTGTCTCGAGATCTCTCGGTTTACTCCACCGTACGACGCCTCTGTCCGGCGGTTTTCGTCACCTAGGCGCCGTCGCTTCTCCCGAGGCTCGGACGCAGAAGCTCGAGCGCATCGCTGACGATTTACTAAAACTGAACAGGATTGAGCTTTACGATTACTCAATCCTCTTCAGCCATAAACTAGGTCTCAATCGGTATGGTTCCGCCGTAGCTGTTGCCGGATCTGGTGGTGATGCCGACGCCTCAGGTTCTGCGGATACCAAAACGGCGGAGAAGACGGCATTCGATGTGAAGCTTGAGAAATTCGAAGCGGCATCGAAGATTAAAGTGATTAAGGAGATAAGATCGTTCACGGATCTTGGATTGAAAGAAGCTAAGGATTTGGTTGAGAAAGCTCCAGTGATTTTGAAGAAAGGTATTACTAAAGAAGAAGCTGAGAAGATCATGGAGAAACTCAAAGCGGTAGGTGCTGTAGTGTCTTTGGAATGATAACACACAACAATGTTCTGAGATTGAGATTAAAATAAGATGTATTTGAATTGTTGGAAATCAAAACGATCTGAAATTTTTGAGATTATGAATATTGATTGTTCTTACAATATGGCACTGTGATTCTACTTGTTTTGCTTCTTGATGATGATGCTCACTTGTTTATACCCTCAGAACTGAAATGCCACTTCTATCAGGTAGTAACTTCTTCATGTAATACTTTGATTTTCTAGAAAGATTGATTCTTTGTCTTCTGGTCTCTGGTATTATCTCGATTGAACATTCTTGAAACCCTCGTCTCACAAACCAATCCGCTGTTCGGGTTGTGAGTAGGAATAGCCTTTCTAACCCGATAGATGAAGCTTTCTTCTCTATGTAATCTGCATAAATAGATTGTGTTGAGCTTCTGTAGCTTCTACTCTGCAAATATAACAGAAAGAGGGTGGTTTGAGTTATTTACCAAGCAATTTATCGCCTTGGCCTTGACCGCGACAATCTGATGCAACTGCTATTGCAGCAACTTCTCCACATTTGTCTTCAAAGAATGGAAACAAAGCTGCGCAAGCAATGATCTGACCTTCCCTTTCCACAACAACAAAAGAATCCAAAGCTCGCAGTAACTGCACTCGAAAGGTCAAACCTTTAACATCGTAACAAGTCTTAATACGATGAAACGATAAGATGCAAAATATAGTTAAGCTTTTACCTCTTCATCGGTTCTGCGAACCAAAATCCCTGATTCTTCTAAGGGTTTGATTAGATGTCTAATACCTGCAAGATCTTCCACTTTGGCATCTCGGGTTCCTTCGTAAAGATCACTGTAGGTAACGGGAAATACAGAATTGTAAGAACAGTAAACCGGGTTTTTATGTGTGTCAAGACAAAAATAATTCATGTACCTAGCAACCATAGTCCCCAGTCCATCTCTTTTGAAAAGTTCCAACAATAGACTTCCACTTATAGTACCATCCAACAAGTGAACTCTTTTGACTCCACCCTTCATAAGACGAGCAGAAGAAAGAGTTTTAATTTAATGGTGGCAAATAGAAGCAAGACCATGGTTTCAAAAACACTCACTCTGCAGACAAACGCCGCAGCAGCCAGTTCAGAAAGGTAACCGTTTAAGCGGCTCAGTCTTTCCTCACCACCAATAGCAAAACCTTGCTCACCAGACCACAATCCATTCCCGTTGTCAAATCCAACACCGTTCTGAAAGATTGGAGTTTGGTTTCCGTTTCCCCAAAATGTTGCTCTCCCATTTTGGGGAGAAGTATTCTTACCGTTAGTGTTGTGAAGAGGTTCGGTATAAGCAATACTTCCATCTCCAACGGCCTTCACGTAATTTGCAGCTATGTCACTCTGTTGAGCACGTTTTCTAACTAACATATCTGCTTCTTGAAGTGTCAAAAAACGAATAAGATGTCCACTCTCATCAAGAATTGGACCATCCATTATGCAAATAAGCTTATCTGCTCCTATAGCTAAAGCACAAGCTGTAGCAACCTCGTAGGTACTGCAGAAGTAGAGTAGTGTGAGAAAATTCAATCTATTTAAGGTAAAATGAAGTATTTCTTTGAGAAGAAGAGCAACCATACTTGCAATTTAATACTTCTCCGGAGCTAGAGTGACCCAAGTTCCTCAACAATACTACGGAACCACCATCAAGCCTCTCACAAATCCGATCAACATCTATCTTCTTCACTTCACCTGTCGCTCCAAAATCAACACCATCAATAACGCCTCTTCTCTGCACAGAAAGATCCAAGATAATCATCAGTCATACAGAACGAATATGATAAGACCTAATTTCAAATGAACAAACAAATCAAGAAAGTGGAAAATCTCACTTTAGCTGCGAAGAAGTTACCGGTATCAACCCTTACACCTATATCATGTAAACGACTACGATCACCGTGCCTACGGATATTGCAAATAGAGGGTCCAGGAGATAATTTGGCCTCAAGCATCACTGATATTGCTCCTGCAGCTTCTTTGGCAGCCTGCAAAGATGCTGCATCCGTCACTCTGTAACGTCCCACATATGTAGCCTCGCGTCCTGCAATTAACATATCTTTAGCCTCGTAGATTGCAAAACAATTACTTAACACTAGCAACGTTTATAGTCTAGAAGATTCTAGCATCAAGACAAAACTAAAGGAAATATTCAGTTATTATTTTGACCTCTCTCAGACAGAAGCTGGTCGATTTGCTCTTGAGTTCCAGGAACTAGAACAAACCTGATTCCCAGATGATGAAGAAACGCAATGTCCTGCACACAAATCAAACGACTTCACTTTCTATCCAAAATGAGAACTGAAATTTGAAGCACATTGCAAAGAAAAATCATAACATAACAACCAAAGACCGAAAGTTCAAAATTTTGAACTACACTCAGGACACAGTAACAATTTAGCCTCAGTGAGGAGCAAACTTAAAATATAGAAAAGTTAACAAATCTCAGTGAGACAAACAATCGAACAACTTGCGTGCTTTTTTGTCATAAAACAAAGTAAAATGTGAAGAGGATGAGAAAAAGACTGTACCTTCAAAATGGGATCACAGTAAGGGCCAGAGATGATCTCGCCGGAGATAATAACGACGAATGTGCAGCCACGATGAGCCCAAAGATAAGGCCAGGCTTCACGGAACCAACGTACAAACTCTTTGTCGTCCACCTGATGCTCAGCCTCCACATCTCCGCCTGCACTCACCGCGTAGTCAAACATATTGCATTTCGCCGCCGTTACAGAGCTAACCGGTTCAAACCATGGACAGCTAAACCGGAATTGACCAGGATTAAGCTTATTTTTCGGCCTGAATGACGAAAAAAACTTGCTCGTCTGACGAAATTGGAAAGGTACATAGCAGTTTGAACAAGTAGAAGAACCCACAAAAGCTCCTCGCTCCAACATCGTTAGACTTGGGATTTAGGTGGGAGGATTCGAACTAATTCTACAACTTAAAATTAAACCGGTAGGTGACGGCGGTATAGAGTCGGAAACGGCGGCGGGAGTAGTGCCGTAGAGTGCCTTAATTTCTTCTCACTTGATATGACGGCAGTCTTTGAATGTCTCTGGTTGTGCAGAACTATGTCCCCACGTGGAGTCAAAGTTGTTTGGTTCGGTCAATAAATCGAATATAAGTTAGTTGAACCGATTCGGTCTGGTCATTATATTCTGTACTATAAAACCAATCTCGGTCTGCGTCGTAATTTCAAAAGTCGCCGACCTATTAAGTGGGCTTTTAAGGATCTCAAGCCCATATAACTATAACTAACTTGATTTGGCAAGCCTTTTAAACATATATGGAGGAGAACGTCTTAATTATTCTAACGTGTATGTTTCTCTATATGGGAGATTAGTATGGTTGGCAAGAAAAAGATAAGTGAAAACTTTGATAAAGAGTGTCAAATTACACAAAGCGCCACAGTTTGGAGCACGTAACGTAACCAAGTCGACATAAACAAAACTTGTAAAGGATGCATGGGGATAGAAAAAAACGAATATCTTCTGCTTGTCCGAATAAACTAAAAGTAATATTCCCACAAGATACTCCTTTTGCAGTAGATATTTTTTATACATGGACTCATGGTGATTGCGACCGATCTGTTAGGTCTTTCATTTATGCCAATTATAATTTCACTATTTTATGTTACGGTGAAATTAAATTTTTACTCTTTTTTTTTGGTCTCTCAAATACACTTATGAACGCATGCCTGATTAAAATGGAAAGCAATTCAGTCTTCAAACCATAAATAAGGGAACCAAAATTAGTATTTTGTTCGAATTATTATCCTATTTTATTTATGCAGAAAATAGTAACCAAAACAGAGTCAAAGACTCGTACAAAAAAAAAAAAATCTTGTAAATCTTATTCTCTCAATTACAGATTTGAAACTAAATTAAAATAGATAAAACTGTACTCATTTCGTTGTCTATATGTTTTATAGTGAAATATGCAACAATCCGTCAAAACATTTTTTTTATGTATTTTAAATATAGGCAAATAGCCTAATACCAAATTATTTGTTTGTAAGTCGAGTTCGATAAATATATTTTTTTTGTTTCCGTATTCCTCGTACAACAAAAAAAAAACACTATAAATGCTTAGATATTTAAAACTTTTCGACCAAAATAAAAATAAAGAAGAAATAAAGAAAGCTTGTGGTCCCAAATTGAAATTATATAAAAATACAATCTTTCCATCTTCGTGGCTTCAGAGCTTCCATCGTTTTTTTTTTCTTTCGTTCTCGATTTCATACCAAAACAAGAACTCTCTGTTTTTTCACACACCCAACAAAAAAGAAAAAAGACGAAACCTTGAGATCTATTTTGATTGACTTTTTAGTTTTCTCTCTCTTCTTCTTTGTGATTTTAAAGATTTAGAAGAGAGTCGATTTTTTTTTTCTTTTCTTTTCACGTCGGCATTGAAGATCCAGGTACATACAAAAATCTCACCTCTTCTCTCATAATTTCCTCTTATATTCACGAAATCGAAGAAAATATCTCTTAATTCTCTTATTTCTTAAATCTTACAGGGTTTGAGATCGGAAGAACAAATCTTCTTTCGAAAATTTAGGTAATTTTCTCAAACACCCTTTACGAATTGCAGCTTATTTTGATTTTTTTTTTTAAAAAAAAAAGCACGATGCTTTTGGTAAGAAAACGAGCTGAAGAAACCAAGATTTAGCATAAATGTGTAAATTTTGAAACTTTGTTGACTTTCCTAACTTCTGGGAATGTTTCATCTTTGTGTTAAAAGATTTAGATCTGTTTTGATTGATATGTTTCTGTGATGGGGTTTTGGTTTGGATTTGAGTAGAGAAAAATGGGTGGTGAGGCAGAGATCAAAGAACATTTACATCCCAAAGGTGGTGGCTCATCAGAAACAATGGAACAGAAGCATAATGTGAAAGGGAAGAGGTTATGGCAGAAAGTGAAGTATCAATTGGTGGAGTATCATTCGTTGCCTGCTTATTTAAGAGACAATGAGTACATCATTGGTCATTACCGATCCGAATGGCCAATCAAACAGATCCTTCTCAGCATCTTTACCATCCATAATGAGACTTTGAATGTTTGGACGTAAGTGTTGAATCCAAGCCTTCTTGATTCATCCTTTTGTTTCAAGATCAAGAAACCTTGAAATGTGTTGTGGTCTTTGGGATTTGCAGGCACTTGATTGGGTTTTTCCTGTTTCTAGCGCTCACCATTTACACTGCAACGAAAGTACCGAGCGTTGTGGATCTTCATTCTCTTCAACACCGTTTACCTGATGTGTTGAGGAAAACAGATCTTCAGAAACTTCACTCTGAGCTCATGTCTCGCCTTCCTTCTAGTCCATCTAGTTGGCATGTAATGGACCTTCTTTATAACTGTTTGCCTGAAAGATTCTCTCATGGCAACTACACTGACATGTGTGTTCTGGTAAAACTCACAATCTTTCTCTCTATTCCCGCACTATTGGTTTCAAAATATTGCCAAATATGTTCATATTGTGTTCCTTTCTTGTTCTGTAATTATAATTGCAGTATTCAGTGAGGGAAGATCTTGCAAACATGATAGCTCCTTTGATCTTCCGGCCAATTACCCGATGGCCATTCTATGCATTTCTAGGTGGTGCAATGTTCTGTCTATTAGCAAGCAGCACGTGCCACCTCCTCTCATGTCACTCCGAGCGAGTCTCCTACATAATGCTTAGGCTTGATTACGCTGGAATCGCAGCTTTAATAGCTACTTCCTTCTACCCTCCGGTCTATTACTCCTTCATGTGTGATCCTTTCTTCTGCAACCTCTACTTAGGATTCATAACCATCTTAGGAATCGCCACCGTGCTTGTTTCTCTCCTCCCGGTTTTCCAAAGCCCAGAGTTTCGAGTTGTGAGGGCTTCTCTGTTTTTTGGAATGGGGTTCTCTGGCGCAGCACCAATTCTACACAAGCTGATCATCTTTTGGGACCAACCTGAAGCGCTTCACACGACAGGTTATGAGATTTTGATGGGTTTGCTCTACGGGTTAGGAGCTTTGGTTTATGCAACTAGGATTCCAGAGAGATGGATGCCGGGAAAATTCGATATAGCTGGACATAGCCATCAGTTGTTTCATGTGCTGGTGGTTGCTGGTGCATTCACACATTATAGAGCTGGGCTTGTGTATCTGAAGTGGAGAGATATTGAAGGATGCTAAGATGAAACTGGGATCTTTGTAGCTTCATTATAAAAATTGGATTATGTAAAGTCTATCTGTAATCGAATGTTATATTTTCCCCCTTCATTCAACGAAATGATAAAGACATATCTAGTCTATCTAAATCTACAATCTAGATTACAAGACAATAAAAGGGAATTGTAGTATGTATTCAAAAGAATGCAGATTTCAATATTACTGATCACGGAAGCTGAAAAAGAATGTTCAAATAGGTTGGGAACCATAAGGTTGTGTTTTGCGAGTTAATGTATATGACCAAGAAAGAAAGATGAAAACTTTTAAAGTTGATTCCAATCTTGTTTGCAGCATCCAAGGCATCATAATCCGGCGTCAACCTCACACAATCGTTACTGGTGCAATTGGGTTTGATCAAAGTGTTAAGTTTCTTGGTTTGGATCTCGTACATCTTCTCCTTAAGCCCTTTTCTTAACGGATTTACCTGACATTTGCAGACCTCACCGTCTGTCTGAACCTTTTTTTGGCAATGTTACCTGCAAGTCAAGTGTGTAGAACAGTAAATTATCAGCCACTGAGTTAGTCTCTATATGATTAACGCAGAAAAGAGACAAATCATACAGCCACCAAGTGTAATCAACTTATAAGTGAAGTAGCTAGTAGCATCTCTTGAAAATGTTTCAGGGAGGAAAAAAGAGAAACTAGGTGATCCTGATCATGAATCCATGATCATACGGAAATTATATTGATCTTGATGATAAGAAAACTTTAAATGTAAAATGTGTTAGTCAAGTCAGATGTAAACTAGTACATCTTTCTATAATCCAGTCAAATTTTGTTTTCAATGTGTTGCAAATTTGAAGACCATCAGAATCTGCCACACAAAAGTGAAAAGATTTTGCTCAGCAATATAAAAGAGAGCCACAAGCTAAAGCACTAGATAAGGTCTAACTTGATTACAAGACAGAATCCTGACAATGCCAGTTCAAATACTCCATAGTCAAAATGTTACAAAGATGAGTCAACTAATATGATTCATGTCTGAAAGAAGTTAAAATACACATCTAGTTTTCATCATTCCATACAAAACAAGAACATAAAGCATAAACATATCTGGACATTGAAGAAGATGCAATAGAAAGAGATGTGTACCTATAATCAAGTGTTGTGCTCAATCACAGCTTATGGCTCCAACTTAACTTGGAAACCTTCACAGCTTCATCTCCTTCCTTGAACATATATATTTTTGGGTCCTTCTCCGAGTGAGAAGCTTGTGGCTTCCCAACAACTGTACTGTGTTTAAACCACATGCAAGCTCCATGAGATTCCCACCTTCCTCTGTAACAAACATCTGTAGAATTTTATCATTTTCCAGGAAACAAAATCTCTCAGCGGCATTCTGTCGAACACCATAGCAGCAGACACTAAAAATCTCTAGAATTTGGGTACACTTGCAAACAATTTCGGTTCGGTTTACATGGTTTTGGAGTTACAATTGATTTATGCTCGGTTTAAATTATAATTAATAAGGCTTGAGGGGATAAAAGAAAACAAAAAGAAAAAGAAGAAAATGAAGTCACACGCGATGGGTTTGTAAGAATTAAGCGAGTTTGTTACACCATAAGCGATTTTGGGGGTGACACTCGCGCAACGCGCGTTTGGTGAGAGTGGGTGAGAAACAGAGCGTTCTGATTGGCTAAAAATAATGAAATAGTAGTGGTATAGCTCCTTGCTTCCTCCTCTATTATTATTATTATTACTTTCCTTCTTCTTCTCTCATTTTAGTGACGACTTCTCTGCTAAAAAGCCAAAACGTACCTTTACTACTCTCAATGCATAGCTCTCTTTCTCCTCACAAAGCCTCACGAGCATCTCACATACCAAGTTATGGCTCTTGCCAAGACTGCTTGTCGCTCTGATCTCTCATCAACCCTCCTCTGCTGCTCGTCGCTCTGTTCCAGTATCAAGGTTTTCATCGTTTTGTGTTTTAGTGGTTTGGAAAATGTAGAAAAGAGACAAATCATATGTCTAATAAACTTTTAAATGAACTTAGCTTGTACCATTGCTTGAAACGAGGTTCAGTCAGGATCCAAATATTCAAAGGATTCAGAGCACAACGTTAAATAATCAGGAATGAATGGTTTAGTAATTGCCAAAATAAATCAAATCATAACCAAGAGCATTAACAATAGACAGATAGCTAATTAAAAAGATTATAAGCATAATTAGTATTTTCTCATTTGTAATAAGTTTTAAGTACTCTGTTTTGGTATTTTCTCAAAGTATGCTCTGATCACCATAACGATCTAAGCACATACAAATATTAGATAATTCATCTAAGTATTTTGAAGAGTTATCACCACAAAATCAATAGCACACCGTTATAATTTATAGATAAACACAAATCTGCACGTTGTTGTTTTTGTTACACATATAAACTATTAGAAACTTACCGTAGAGAACAAGTAAGAAAACAATGTAAATAAATTTCATTGATATTTTTCTCATTTACAATTTTCTAACAAAATAAGTTAATGATATATGGTAAGGTTGTGTAACCGTTTTATAGAATTGAGAAATTTAACAAATTTGGTTTCAGTCAGATAATTGTCAATTATAATATTAATTTAGTAATATACTAATATCTATTCCACTATTACCTGATAAACTAAAACCGAGTTCAACTAGATTTAGGAAATATATCATATATGCATACAATATAAAATAATAGATGTTCTGGATTTGTATCTATACGTTCCAGTTAATGTTGGCTTCGACAGCCATGGACAGAGAAAAGTCAACGGTTGCAAATACAACGATGACCTTTATAATGCTTCCTGATGACATGGTTTTGAACTGTTTAGCCCGCGTCTCGAGATTGTACTATCCTATTCTTTCTTTAGTTTCCAGGAGATTTCGTTCTCTCCTTACTTCACTTGAGCTTTACCAAACTCGAACTCTCTTAGGCTGCACCGAGAGTTGTCTCTATGTGTGTATAGAGTCCCATGACGACTGCAATAGAACACGTTTGTTCACTCTCTGCCGGAGACCGACTCAAAACACTGCTCCTAACCCTACTCTATGCATTAAACCAAATAAATTTCTAACAAAGAAAGAGAAAAGGTCAAGAGACAAAAATCTTTTGGTTTTCGTCGCAACCCATAAATTTTCTTATACGAATTGGTGGGATTGTCATCTAATCGCAGTTGGGTGTAATGTGTACCAAGTTAGCCATTACACCCTATCTCGTGTTAAGTTCATGGACTGTCGGAATCACACTTGGCACAAGGCTCCAAGCATGTCGGTGGTTCGAGGTTACCCTAATGTGAGTGTTCTTGATGGAAAAATATATGTAGCAGGAGGTTTGGGAGATTATGATTCCTCGAATTGGATCGAGTGTTTCGATCCCAAAACCAAGTCATGGGAGCATGTGCCAAGCCCTGCCGCGGAACTACAAGAGGATTTTTTTTTGGATAGCTTAGCCATTGATGGAAAGCTTTACATCTCTGGGTCTGAAAAAAAGAGTAATATGGTTTACAAGCTGAAGGAAAATAAATGGGATGTTGTAGGATTAACGAATACGGGTTGGATTACCAGTTATTCTTGCGTCATCGATAATATATTGTTCGGTTATGGATGGTCGGAAAAGCTGGAATGGTACGATTTTGATGGAGGATCTTGGAAAGCTTTGAAGGGTTTGAAAAAACTGCTTAAATTACTAAAAGATCACAATCGTATTAGATTAGAGAATTTTGGAGGAAAGCTTGCGGTTTTGTGGGATAAGGATGTGCACGAAGAGAAGGTGATTTGGTGTGCTGAGATTGCTTTAGAAAAGCGCAATGAACATGAGATCCACGGTAAGGTTGAGTGGTGTAGTGTCGTGCTTACAGTCCCCATATCTTGTAAGTTTTTGTTATCATTTATTGTTACTGTTTGATGCATCAACACATTATTAACTACTATTCCCTTGCTACAACTAATGGCAGTTCTTGAAATCGGAATCATGACTGATCTTTATTTGATTAGCGTACATGTTTAGTCATAATGGGCCTAGGCCTGCATAAAGCCTGTAAAGGTTCAATCTTACGCATAGTAAGCCCATTAGTAACTTGCATATCAATCTCTTCATCACCTTTCACTTTCGCCCACTCAAAACATTGAATCAACGATCCCAACGCCAACGTGACTATCTTCTGCCCTAGACCGGCGCCGGGACAAATTCTCCGGCCAGTACCAAACGGAATCAACGTGTGAACATAATGCTCTTTACCATTATTACTAAACCGGTCCGGTTTAAAACTCTCTGGATCGTCCCAAATCTTTGGATCTCTCTGTATCGTCCAAGCGTTAACCACAACGATCGTGTCTTTCGGTACATCGTAACCGCCGATCTTGATGTCTTTCGCCGTCAAGCGAGGGATTAGAAGCGGCGACACCGGGAACAATCTTGATGTTTCGGAGACTACGTTTTGGAGATAAGGGAGGACGGCGATGTCAGGTTCGTCGACTAAACGGTCTTCACCGATCTCAGCGTCGATCTCAGATTTTGCTTTCTCTAACACTTTTGGATGTTTTAACAAATTCGTCATCGCCCACTCGAGTGCTACGGCGGTTGTCTCCGTCCCGGCGTTTATCATTCCCTTTTGGTGGGTTTTAAATATTAATTTACGTAAAATAACTCAAAAGAGATTTAATTAATTACTATAATATGGAGATTTATACAGTACTTACCATCATAAGGCCTTTGATGGTAACGTCAGTGTAATACTCTGGTTCCTGTTGTTGGAGAGAGAGCAAATGACTTACCATTGTGTTACTTTCCATGTCTCTCTTACACTCATCGAGCAAACGCTGCAAGAACTCATCGACGGCTTTGCCAGTAGACTTTACTTTGGTCTCGTACTTGTTTCCGAACAGTTTCAGCACCGGCAAGTAATCGCCAGCGTGACTCGCGCCGGCTGCTGCAGCTATATCAGACACGAGCTTCTTATACAACAATGCTTCTTCTTCTTTCTCTTTGGAAACATCATCGTTCCCGTAGTATATCTTTCCTGTGACCATTCTGACAATGTTGTTAAACGCTAGGTCGGAAAGAAGTGGTCTTAGGTTTACAAGAGTGAAACCATTGGCGTTAGTGTCACGTGAGAGGTGCGTGAGCATCCGATAGATTTCTTCTTTGCGGATGTGGAGAAAGTTGCTGAGGCGGTGGTTTGAGAGGATTTCGACCGTGCAAATTCGACGGAGGTTACGCCAGTGGTCGCCGTAAGGTGAGGTACCGACAGTGGTGCCGTTATAATTGATGTATTTGGCCGCCATGTTGAGAGGTCGGTTTGTTAAAATGATATCGTTTTGGCCAGTGAATGATTCTTGGACGAGAGAAGAGGAACTTATGACCACGATGCGGCGGGAGCCGAATCGGAGGGAGAAGATTGGGCCGTATTTTTGGGACAAGTTATGGTAGAGCTGGTGAATCGGTGGTTTAAGGAGGTGGAGATGGCCGACGACGGGAAGAGACCATGGCGACGGAGGGAGGTTATAATTTTGCCTTGTGAACTTGTAACTTAAAAGAAAGATAAAGAGAGGGAGAACAATGAAGTAAAACATTCTTCTTTGTATTGTGTGTGTGTGTGTTAGTTCGCGTGGTGAATAATTGTTATTAGCTAGGGTTTCGTTTATATAGAAAAATGTAACTTGGTTGATATGAATCTGAAATGTTTTTTTTCCAAAGTTGTCAACAATAATGTTTTTTTTTAAAGTTAAAACTTATCTTTCTGTAATATTTTCAAGTGGCAGTAGACAGTAGTAGTCTTAATTTCCAAACAACTTATACAGTTTATCACGTTTCTGCAACTATTTTGATAATTATGCATGTCAATTAAATAAAATAAAAATACTTTTAATGATGGTAATTAAACAGATAGACATCACAGAGTTGAAGAAACGATGAAATACGTAAGTTTGTGTTTTGATATGCGAAAGGAGAAATATAATGTGATTTGTATCTGATTGCAAATAAAACAAGACAGATCGTGTATATATATGTGTTGTGTGTCTAATCGAAATTTATTCCCACTTAGAAACAAAAAAAAAGATAGCTGAGTGGGATAATATGTCTATGTGAACCTTTCATAGTTTGTATCGATGAAATATATTAAATCAAGTACAATGTTATTCCAAATGGCAGTGTTCCAGTTATGGAAAGAACACATCAAACATGCAACTCGCCTACACCAGTTATGTTCGCAGTGTTCCGTTACTTTTGCAGGTTCGGGAGGGTTTATCACGTGTTTTGAACGTAATTTGCATGCACTTATCCTGTTGACTTCGATGGACCGATGTGAGTTTATAAATCCAGAAGGCAGAAGCCACATGTCAAGTTGTCATTCATCAATTTCTAATCGCTGGAATTAATTTCCAATGAATATAGTTTGCTTAAATACATATACTTACATAGTGCATTTTGTTTATAAAATTTTATTAATATTATTCATTTTTTAGTCCAAACAAAAGAACAACTAACTGTTATTAATTGGTTATTTAACATATATTGTTAACAAAAAAAAATATCATATAGTTTATCTGGTATTAAACGCTGGCGTTTTCGTAACTAGGAATTGTCAATGGTCAATGGAGTTAATTGACACACATGGTAGTATGGTACGGGATGCATTTGTAGTGGAGACCGTCATCCGATTTACGATGATGACACGTGTCGGAGTGAGATTATCTGAGCCCTTAATTTTGCTGATAATCAGGTGATTGTGCGTGTGCCGGTTACGTTCATTCTGATCTTGAGTAAGACTTCTCGCACTTCAATCTGTGCCGTTCAATTATCCTAATAATGAATCCATGGTGAATTTTTCTAATTATGTTGACTTTGAGTATTTTTTTCGAAGTACACTTTGATAATCCATGGTCTTTCATAATCATTGAGTTTGCTGATGTATATCTAGATTTTGGTTATAATATCACAATCACATGTTTATTTATGATTTTTATAATGCCAACTAGTGAATATATAAGTGAGAAGACTATATTAAATCTGTGACAAAAACTTTTGAGTCTTGGATTAAAACAAGCAATATCACATTAACAATTTCACTTTTCACTTTTTTTACAACAGTAGACATAAATAACTAACAGAATAAACCCATGCATGATGAAATGTATTTTCACAATTCGTTGTTTCTTGTTCTTACATTAAGAAACCCAACCCCATCGTTCTGAATCAACATAAAAACAAATTATTTGATAGCATGAGTATATTTGGCAACGCCATAACTTTTACTCCTTGGAAGCATTTTGTGATTACTCCCAAAAGTAATCAAAGGGCTTGTCTCATCAATTCTCTCGATCTCTTGATGACCACCAACACCACCACAAGTTCTTGAACTCTGAGCCTTTCGCAATTTCGGTGGTCCTTGCCATGCATCAAGACTCATATTCCTAGCTGATGCGGCTCTTACAAGCTCAGCCACATGACTATCTTCGGCTCTCGAGGAATATAGCGAGTGGCTAGCGCTGAAACTTCGCGGAAGAGCACTTACCTGGCAAACCGGTACCCCAAAACCTAAACCGCTGCTGCCAATAAGCTCATGAGAAGACAATTGATTCATGCCTCGTATGTACAAGTTCCTAGCTTTCGCCAGCATGTTTATGGGGACCTTCATGTACTTGCTTAGCTTCGTCTCCTTTTTCTTGCTCATCTTATCTTTATCACAATGTGCGAAGAGATATGTCTTGCTACTATTTATACATACATATTTTTATTTGTACGTATATATATAAGTATGTATATACACATTTGACATTTCCACTCTATATAGCTTACAAGAAAATTATATTAAACGCATAGATAGAGACATTGAGCGAATCCAGCTAAGATATTTCTTGTTTCATCATTTCATTTCCCACCCACAAGGCCATATTAATGACAATTAATTATGTGATATATTAATTCATCAAAGCAATGTTATCACTCTAAAAACTTTATAATAGAGTTGGCATTTACGTAGGGAGATGCATAATTGTAATAACCAAAGGACGACTTTTTTTGGTTGTTGATCACTTTACGAGAAACTGAAAGTTTGGTAGATACTTACTAAAAAAAAAAGATAATATTTTTGATTATGATCATAACAAAATAAAATTATGCTACCCTCAAACGTGGTGCATATTAAAACCGTAAAACCTAATATGAGACCCATTTGCTAAAATATGTGAAGTCAACAGTTGACATTAAAAACTTGAAAAAAATAGGAGATGTGATGAACTCCCTCACTATCCTCCATGAAATAGATTAAAAACACAAATCACGTTTTTGGTAAACTAGAATATTCAAAATTTAATGAAAAATAATTGGCAAATTGCAAAAATGATAGGAATATTTACATGGCTATTTTGGCTTTTCGTGTGTTTTTTTCTCCAGCAAATTATATCTTTGAAGATCCTTCTATAAATTATTTAATAAATTGATAGAGACCCCAAATAATTGTGATTCGAACTGAAGAGCTTGATGGGCCTCAATATATTTCAGCCTGTACGTCTTGCTTCAATTTAATTGACAGGCCCTTGTTGTGCTGTTTAATTTATTAAATGGTTGCACATGTTTTCTTCTTTGTTATTTTTGACCATAGTACTTCTAGAAATCAAATAACAGATATCTTGTTATATAAAGAAAAAAAGCAAAACTAATAATAGATTCAGACTCAGATTCAAATCTGAAGGCTTATCGATAATTATCTTCTCATCATTAGAGGTTAGAACACGTGGACGGCTTCTGTATTATAGTATTGGATAAAGTCTTCAATTTGGTTATAAAACATTTCTTTTAATAGGGTTAAACTGTTATCCACTTATTCTTACTATCGAATTAATAAAATATTCAGAACACACTCGTTGAAATTTTCTCTATCTATTCACTAATGATTCTCATAAATAAAAAACAATGCATCTCAAAAGTCGAATATTTAATGAGAGTCAAAAACCATATGCTTGACCAGCGTTGAATAATGAATATGTTGCATATCTCATCAATATATAACACGACACTTAACTGTTAACTCCCAACATCCGAAGAAGTTTCTTTAAGCGATATCTCTCAAGTCTCAATGGAAGCAACATCACAGCGATTTTTGTCTCAAAGTTACCTTAACGCTCAAGAAACCGCGACAAGGACAACGAAAAATTACCTAGCTTCACTCCATTCAACCCGAAAACAACCTTCAAAGCCTTTAAAGAGGCCTGGAACGTCCCCTTTGAATCCAATGCATCCTCATGTCTACCGAGTGGAGCCGGTAAACTTCAAAGAGCTGGTTCAGAGGCTAACCGGTGCACCCGAGGCTGTGCAGGCTGAACCGCTCAAGAGTTTGGATGATGCAGGGAAGCAGAGTTCTTCATCTTCTTGGGGAGGTTTCTCATTTCACAATCCTGCAAATCTGTCAAGATGGTAGTTTACAACATTTTATCTACTCTCGCCGAATGATTTCTTTGATTGACATTCTTGTACCTTTTTCTTCATTTACACCCAAATATATATTTAATAAACCATAAAGATGTTATATTATGAATTTGACTTGTAATTTGCATAATGCTATTTTACCTTTTTCTCACTTATTACATTCGTCCATTTTATTCATTGTCTACAGTTGAATTATGTGGGAATATCAGTTTTACATCTCCCATTAAAATAAAACATACTTGGATTTATTAATGATTATATATATACATTATGAATAATTTGACACTTTCTGTCAAAAGAACAAATTGAATTTATCAATGACCCTAATATACACATGTGTAACATGTGAGAATAATTGGAAATTCACAATAGTTGGAATAATTAATATATATTTATATGCTAAGAAGGGTTAATTGTTTTTCTTCTGTGTATAGATATAATCAAGATGATCGGTCAATGCTCTTCTCATCATCAAGCAATCTTCGTTGTCTTCTTTATCGCAGCTCTCTCCCGCCACATCGTGTAGTTTTGATTCTATCATTTCCTGAAACACAAATGAAATTACTTAAATTAAATTACATAACGAAAATATATAACTATGCATGAATCATGAATGATATGAATCTATGTGACGATATAACATGCAATGTGCATGTGTACGTATATATGACTAACTAACCAGACTAAGTGTATCCGCCGGAGAGGTTGTGAAGGAGGCGAAATAGGCCGGTTCATGGCGGGCAGTGCACGTTAGCGTGGCGGCGCAAAGGAGGAGAGCTATCGTCAGCAAAGTGGAGAGATTTTTCATTTTGTAACTGTAGATTACTTTTTAACAAGAGAAAAAAAAAGTTATTGTAAATTAATTATGGATATTGTAAAAAGCTATTACCAAATCACCTTTATATAGAGACAATCTTGGTTAATTTCTCTCCTTAATCTAGTTCTTATTTTG
>NW_006238917.1:857734-909368 GCF_000375325.1 Capsella rubella | reverse complement strand
CCCCCCCCCCCCCCCCCCAAAAAAAAAATTAATAAAATTCAAAAACGTTAACCTGATACGTTAAAGTGAGGCCCAATGACTTTCTTTTGGGCCAAATGCACCAATTTAAAGGCCCAATGAAAATCAGGAAACACCATTACGACCTTGAACTTCACAGGTGGTCCGTTTCTTTTTTTTTTTTTTTTTTTTCGCATTTGTTCCATCTCCTTTATTTGCACATTTGTTCCATCTTCTTTATTCGTAAAAAATAAAAACACAATAATCTATTAGCTAAAATTCAGAACCTGAAAGAATATATTTGTTTTTTTTCTATGGCCAATGCACAGTTCAGCCAATGATGGATGTATATAGTTTGCAAAAAGAAAAAAAACCTAAAGAGAGATATATACGCACAAAACTTACGATAAATCATTATTGATTCATATCACCACAGTACAACTATCATGTTTGCATGATTGCATCCCACCACTATGTAATGTCTATACCATGAGCATCCATCGATTTTTAAAGTTGCAAAGCATTTTTTTTTTCTTCTTTCGAAACTCGTTAACATAAAAGCTACACTCACGTAAACATTTGAAACATATATGATATATGCATGATTGCATGTACACACACGATACATTCCATATATATTGAAATATATATATTTGGAGTTATACAATTGGAGAAACCTAATGACGTACCAAATGACGCCACGCGAAAAATCTCAACGAACACTCCACCACAAACATATTACATATATATAGATTACAAAAAGTATACATCTTAAAAGCCATAATTAGTGGATTGCTATCCATTTACTCATATATAAACACACACCACACATAACATAACAATATGTGTTATGACGAACGTACAATACAAGGCGACAAAAACATGGAAACATAATTTAGGAAAAATATATGGTTAAATTGTTGAATTAATTAGTAATTAGTATATAATTTTCTTGATATGTTCAGTACATCCAAAGATTTCGCGAAAATTATCTTAAAGAGCATTCTATTTATTTGTTGCAATCCATAGCTTCTTTCATTTTCGTTTTTCCTATTAATCAGTCAATAAACATAAAACATTTGCAGCTCACTTTCATAGAAACGACAGATTTTGGTAAAGAAGAATTAAAGGGAAAGAGTGTTGCATGTTAACATCCATTGCCAAATATGATTTAGCGACACAGTTAGGTTTTTACCATTTCACGTAATTTGTCGTTTTATGGCCTTTTTTGAGTGATTAATAACTTTACATGCGTCATTTAAATTACAATTACTATAAAAAGTCATATAAATAATAAAAGATACAACTTTGTACTAAAGTTTTCCTCGTCGACTTTAATTAAAGATTCAAAATTAATGACCTAATCGGTAGCCGTCGGCTAAGTAAGTAATTGACATATATATAAGAAAATGAGCATACTGCATACATATATACAAGATCCATAATATACACGAATTCGAAACTGATAAGAGGTTTCCTCAAGCAAAGGGAAGTTCGTTAATTAGCATAAGGGTAAAGAATATTTTTTTCTCTTATTGATTCGCATGACCATTATATGGGTTATATCTAAGAAACTGTAGATGAAGATCCTTTTTTTTTTTTTAAGATAAAGATCCTTTAATTGTACGTATATCTACATATATGTAAAAGAGATATGAATGCAATTCTAAAGTTGTTAAAAAAAGTTAGATAAGGATTTTTAATTTAGTTGTTTGTATTGTATTCATGCTTCTTTTTTCATTTGGTAAAATGTATTGTTTTCATGCTTCTACGTACATTAGTCACTGTCACATGGGTGAATTACATACGTACTCTTTTCTGTCATATTGTCAAAATCTTGTATTATTGTGATAATTTTCTTGTTTATTTAAGCAAATTATATCACTAAAAAATTTTAGAGGATAACATTTTTTCTTATGAGGACTATTTTTTCTTTGCAAACGGAATTTCCTTCAATAATATTATATAATTAAACAAATAAAGCAGCCGACACTAATTATTATGCCAAGTCTTTCGATTTATATTGTACCACTTTTTATGTTCTAGTCAAAGAGAGTTTTTTTCTTATTGACAATAATTAACAGATCGGATTACAAATGTCATCAATATAGACTTGAAATGTAGTGAGTTCTAGTCTACTTATGTTGGGCAAAGCTAAAAGGTTAAATATGTATATAATATAATCTGATTATATATTTACGTGTTAAGGACTTAAGGTTCAACGAATATTCAAGCTAAAGTTATGCCATCATTTTTTCAAGTAACTGTGTGCTTTCCGTCTTATAAACTTTTTTCATTTCCCATGATGCGTGTATTTGTATTCCATAGTCTTTGATACAATAGTGACGTTAATTTTCTTTTTGATATAAAGATGTCTGTAATTCCACTTTAGAAAATTCGTTGTATCAAAATTTTAAAATTGAGCGACCTGAATAAGAAAAGCTATACGTACGCAATATATAGAATTGAATTTTATAAAATGATTATCATAGAACATAACTTTGTCTTGACTTAATTAATTGTAAACGATTACGTACATATATACGCGTATACTGGCCATATATAAGCCCATGAAAGCTGGTTGCACAAGCTTGGCTCTTGGCACATCGACCGGTCTGCGATATGACTTTTTTCGGTGATTAACAATAGTAATATAGGTCCCTCCACTTGAAAACTTTTGTCTACTACACTACGCATTAATTTATATTTTTAAAACTTGCTTATAAATAGACTTAAGATGCGCAAAAATTTCACGTACTATCATATCTATGTAAATATATGTGTTGGAATATTGATTTATTTACGATCAAATGAAATTGGGATCATAGAAAAAGCGAATACGTGAAGCTTTTTCTTTGGACATTAAAGTTTGATTTCACATGCATGAGACCGAACCAAAACATGAGTCTGGCTATTTATAAAGCTTCGGCCATTTAATAAGCTAAGTATACAAATCATATATACGTCTTTTGTCCTCTCTGCTTTATTTTGTATGAAATGCATGTGGCCGTTGCTCCACATTTTATTTTTCTGATCATATATAAGCTAACAAGAATATATATTATTAGAAACCTCAGGCTTGTGTGATTTAAAGCTCATCAAGCACATTTTTTCATTACTATTTCCTCGATTTTAATCAGTATTTTTGTTGAATCATCTAAGTCTAAATTTGCTATATATACTTAAGAGTCGACGTATTAATAATTTGTAGCATGAATGTTTCCGTGTAGCAAGCAAGTAATATACTTTTTTGGTCGTAGGTTAACTTATAGGGTTCTTTACAAAAAGCATTGGCCTCATCTCCCATGCAAAGCATCAGTTTGGTTCAGTTAAATTGTAAAGTGTGTTCCTTAGATTCTTTCTTTCTTTTTTGGTTTTAATTAATTTACTCCATCTCTCTCTCTCGCTTCTATCTTTTTCCCCCCGATGAAATGATGATTCTAGTCCCTCTCCTCTCCAATGTGTGTCGTTCCCGTGTTGAAAAGGAAATTGAGAAGGCAAATATAAAATAAAGAATTTTTTTTTTTCCTTTTTCTTTAAGAAAGATAATTAAACAGTGAACATAAATAAAGAACCAAAATTTATTTAGCAAGAACAAAGAACCAGAATCACTATATTGTGGCTGTCAATATCATAACTAGTATATGTTCACATTCCATATTTTCTTTTTAGAAACATATTTACGAAAAAAATACTGAATAAGATCTCAAATGGTCGTACGTGGAACGTTTTCTGAAATGTATAAATATAATATCATGAATTTAATTATATTTTTGTTTTTGTTAAATTTTATAACAAAGCAATTCAAGAGGAAGTTATTCTATTTCAATATGAAAGGTAAACTTTTTCTAGGTAATATAAAGAAAAATATCTCATTCTTGAATATATATACACTTTATAAAACGTGTGAAATGTGGAATGTTTTCTTCATCACTAAGGTATTACAGACATTTGGTTATTGAAATTTCAAATAATGTTAAATTTTTTTTATTTGTTTTTGGGTTAGAGCTATGGTGTCCCACAAAATATTTCATGCTTTTAAAAAAGTTTGAATCTACAGAAATAAAAATTTCCCCACCATAGTGCAACATGACTCAAAAGCTGTTTTATACAGTATAATCTACGGTCGTACATCGTATATTTGCAAAAATGAGCAAAATGATTCTTCTTGGTTTTGTCTATAAATATGAACCTCCAACAATTCAATTCTTCCCTTTTCCCCTTCTAATTTCTCTCATCTCTCTATATTAGAATTTTTTTTATTATGTTGTCCACTGTACCGGCCTTTTCATTCTCCGAACCGGGTTTGGTTAATCAATTCTCGGGTTTCCAAACCGGGTTCACTTCTTGGGAATGGGACTGCTCTGATCTCTTTTCCGTGGACCATTTGTCTCTTGAACCTGAACCGGCCGTACCATCCCCTTGTTATGGTGAATCCGACGCCGGTTCCGTCAGAACTAATTCCGGTAATCATAACATGAAAACCGGTTCTGATGAATTTTGTACCGGATTTGACGACGCCAACCAATCAGACGGTCTAGCAAAAGAACCAGGCTCGGAGGACCACAAACAATTGACAGCCATCACGAATTTCGGTTCGGGAGAGCAGAATCATGACCGGAAAAAATTAACCCAACCGGAGATGACCGACGAGCGGAAGAGGAAGAGGATGGAATCAAACCGGGAATCAGCTAAACGGTCGAGAATGCGTAAACAGAGTCACATCGATAACTTAAGAAACCAAGTAAACCGTCTCGATTTAGAAAACCGTGAGCTCGGGAACCGGCTCCGGTTAGTTTTACACCAGCTCCAACGAGTGAATACGGACAATAACCGGCTCGTAACGGAACAAGAGATTCTCCGGCTGAGATTGTCGGAGATGCGTCGGGTTTTGATCGTTAGACAACTTCAACAACAGCAACAGTGGGAACTTCATAACCGGAGAATGATCATGACTGAACAAAACCACCCATCTTCGATCATCGACCAGCATCTCTAAGGAGAAAACAAAATTATTAATATAGAAAATTTAGAACGATAACCAGAAAAAAAAAAAAAAAAAAAAGATGGAAGCCAAAAAAAATCTCTCAATGTCTCTCTACCTCTCTATGTATATGAAATGAAACGTTAGGAAGAGATAGTTTTCTAATTTTCCACTTTCTCTTTTCTTTCTATATTGTAACTTTATGAGATAAAGAGAAAAAAAATTAAAGAGAGATTTCTTTTTTTCCCACTCGTCTTGTGTATGATAAATAAATAAAATTAATACAATGATATATATTATTACTTAGTGGAAAGGCTTTATGCGCATTGACATCATAGCCCATAAGGCCCATAATTGTATTAAAAAAAGAATGATTTGTATATTACATTATTAAATCATCGTACTTAACCGAAGTCTAATTAAACGGTTAACAAAGATCGATTTCGGCCCAAACACACTCTTGGATCAGAAAGCCCAATGCTTTTAGGACCTTGAAGTCTAGTTTCATTTGAAGCGCATGTTAACCCTGAAAGGCTGAAACCTTCTCTTCATGAAAGAGCAAGATAACCCTAGTTTGGTCTTGTTTTTGATGTAGGACAATTAGAATCAAGATTGTGATTATATTAAGTAACAATCAAACAAATCCAGATTGAGAAATCGGAAACGTAGAAAGAATCAGAAGAACAACGATTTTCTAATTTCCTCTTAGAAGACAAAACAGAGAAACATAAGAGAAAGAGAAAAAACAGAGCTTTTTTTTTTGTTTTGTTTCCGCGTCAGGACTAGTTTCGAGTTTTCAGGTTGTTGTGTAATGAAAATAGTCACCACTGTTTCTGTTGTTCTCAGCGATGGGGCTGCTCACGGAGCTGTTGTTAGAGAGTGAACAAAATGTAGACTTTTGCAAAACCCCTGTAGGAGAAGATCCTAATGTTGGGCTATTCGTTGTGCTGTTTAGTACTTCACCTAGAGGACCTCCTAAGGAGTTTCCCCATGAGATTGGTATCCAAGTATTCACCTTTTTGGCAGCTGGCTCGAATGTTGTTTCCTCGGTCTGAATCGAAAGATCAAACTCGCGCGATAGCCTGAGAGGCGAGAGCGTGGTTTTGTCTTGAGCATTGTTGTTGTGTGAGGAAGAAGGAGATGATGATGCGATTGGAATTGACATGGAAAGCTGTGTCCAATCTGATTTCACCTCTTCAGGCCAAGAATTGTGATTGTGGTTCCCTGTATGGTTGTCTTGATTGCTGCTGAAATCAACGTACGATGATCCATAGGTTCTTTCGGTATTTGCATTGGGGTTGAGTAATGAATCAGAAGATATGTGTCCAAACTCAAAAGGGTTGCGGTTGTTTCTTTGTTTCTGATGAACAACAGGAGCTTCCTTGGGTTGCAAATTGACTGTGGAAGGATATATCGGAACTCCTTGCGGATTTCGAACTCTGTTTCGCAAGAATCAGTGAGTGAGATAGGAACAAAAACCTGACGAATATGGAAAGTATCAAAAGATATGTTTCCTCACCTGTTGTTAGGTAGAGACTCTGTAGAAGGATTGATATATTGACCTCCAATGGCAAGGCTTCGGTTACTACTACGAGAATTGCTCTTGTTACTATTACCAGCGACCACAGGCTGTTGCGGTGTAGTAACCGCTTTGGAAGCTGCAGTGGCAGTGGCGGTTTGGCCAGATTGGACTTCCACAGGCTTTCTTGAACGATGACGGCCTCTGTTGATGTGTCTTTCGCAGTATTTCTGATCAGGAACAGCGTCTCTTGAGCACCGCCATTTCTTCCCATCTGTTCTACGACATCTCCCTGGTTCAGGATCCATGTTACCGCCTGCGAAACCGAGATGGAAAGTTCCCCATCCGACTGCACACAAAGCCAGAGATATACATACATACTCATTAAAACCATTGAAACAAAATCTACTAAAAAGCAATCAATGTTGTATAGACTTTTCAACACAAATGACCATTTAAGAACACACCCCATTGGCAACAAATCTTTAAAACCCTTATAGCAATGTTATAAAGGAGTTGGCACCAAATGACATCAAATACTTTAAAAAACTGATTCTTGGATTATGCAACCACACCACAAAAGACTTGATCAAATTCCCAAAACTTTGGCAAAGCACATGATCATCAATGGCAAGGTATGTGGAACTAGAAACGGTATAAAAGAAATGAAGCTTACAAGAACTAGGAGGCAAAGATCCATAAGGATAAAAAGACTTCTTGATAGAGATGAGCAAACTAGAAGGAACAGGGACATTGGCTGTAATATACTTATAGATCAACGCTTGTTGCTCTAACTCAGCCCATTGAGTCAATGTGAAAGGACCTTTAACACCTGTGAAGTTCCCTTGCATGCTCATGTTCATCATCATTCCACCAGAACCATATCCTCCTGCATTCCACAATTAAAAAATGTTTCTATTTAGAAAAAAGAACCAAAATTTGAGATTTTTGCACCAAATACAAAGACATTATCGGACCTGAGGTTCTAATGTAAGAAGGTGGAGGAAGAAACGGCGAGAGAGGAGAGCTCTTGTTATTACTGTTACTATCCAAACCGACATATTTACTGAAATCAAGAGCTTCTGGTTTATCACAGAAGCTAAGCATTTGTTCTTGCCGGCGAGAATCAGAGGAAAGAGGAGAAGCAGATCTTATCAGAGGAATGCCTTGGTGAAACGGCATCGTTTTGCTGTAAGCAGCTGAGAAAGATGAAGACAAGTTCTCTTCTTCCTGATCTCTAGTAGTAGTTGTTCTAGCTAGCTTCAAGCTTCGTTGCAAGTAATCATCACCGTTGAAACCGGATCTGTCTTGTTTAGTTCCCTTGAGTTCTTTTTGACCCGGTGAACCGTTTTCATTACTAGTAACCGACCCAAGAACATGAACACCAATATCCATAAGAAGAAGCAGTGATTTAGGAAGAGAAAAAAGGAACTAAAAGGAAAAGTTAGATAATGACTTGAGAGATAGTTGCCATGGGAGGAAGAAAGCTAGAGCTAAGCTCAGAAGAGAGAGAGAGAGAGAGAGAGAGAGACAGAGGGAGAAGAACGAGGCGTAAGTTTTAGTTTTTTCTTGTTTATCTTTTTTTTTTTCTTTTTCTTGAAAGAGAATTTTTTTAAAGAAATAATAATAATTGGGAAAGGAGAGATGAAGCTTTGGGAGGAGACAAGAATGGTGTACCTAAAAACACAATCCGGATCTCGGACATGTTACAACATATTTATCCATGCTTTTTTCATTATTAATTTTGCTTTTTAATTCTTCTTGTTTGTTTGTTTTTTTTTATAAAGTTTCTTTTCTTGCTTTAAAGGTACAACACAAGACTTAGCTTCCAACTGGTTCCTCCTTTACACTTAGTAGTAAAAGTAATTTAATTATGTGTATTAATCGACGTTGATTATTACATTATGGTCCCAAGCTAAACCATTTAAGTAAGTGTAATGGTCGTAGTTTCTCTATTAAGAAAAGAAAAAATCGTAGGCTACTTTGTGTTTTATTTGCAGTATTGGGATATTTCCAAAATTGTAGGCGATTTCTTTATCGAGGTTACTGTTTTTAGTTTTTACTAATTTCCTTTTCTTGTGATATGTTTGCATTTTGGGAAAAAATTAGCTGCAACGTTGTTACAAAAAGGTGAAACTAGCTGTAACCCTGTGGAGAATTATTATAACTTATAAGGATCATTGTGGTTAAACAAAGCAATACATTTACTTCTGAATAGAACACTTAATTCATATTGAGATATAAATTTAAAATCGTTGTGATTTTTGTTAAAGCTTTTTTGAACCAGAATTTGCAGAAGGAAACAAAGGGTACGAAAACTTTAAGTGAGATTTTGCAGTATATGTATTACACAAATACAGTCACGCTTTTAGTGAGATTTTTAGTATAGGAAACAAATAATAGAATTGTCCTATTCAGATAATAAATAATAGTATTGAGTGGAGTACCAAATATTTATCAAGATTCACGTGGTTCCAATGATATTTTTGGACCATCTCTTCTTGGTCGTCTCCCCGATGATTTAAGTTATAGCAATACACTGGATGGGCCATTTTTCTTATATTCTTGATCCTATGTATCTTGAGTATATATTACATCAAACGCCTATCATATGAATTTAACGTAATCTAAAAAGTTGTTTGGACGTAGATTTTGCTTTCGTTGCTCATTAATATTGCTGGATTGAAGTTGTTTTAGTAAGCGTCGCTACCAATACCATCCAACAAGAAACGTATATGTTAGTTAAAGCTTTTGCGTAAATGTCCTAAAAAGATACTAACTCACATAAAGTCACAAGTGGTGTCCATGCATCGATGATGTAAATAAAATTAAGTACTCAAATTAAGTCATTTAGTTACCTAGGCTAATACTATGGCCCTGTATCGACCAAATTAAGTACAACGATTTCTCTCAGGGGCGGACCTAGGTGATGGATGGTGGTGGCATTTGCCCCCAGTAACGTATAAATTAAAGAAATTTTAGTAGTAAACAATAATGTTGTAATGGCAAAGTGGTTAAAACTGTATTCATTAATAGCTTGTGATTGCTGCTTCGATTCTTTATAGCTACATTTTGCATCCATTAAAATATTATGCTGGATCTGCCCCTAATTTCTCTCGTGTTTTCTTTTGACTCACTTCAGTTTTTGTAATGTTTATTAACGAGATTATTAATCGTAGAAAGGTTATAAAAAGATTTTACAGTTTTTAATATCGAATGGTTGTTAGTTAAGTACATCGTTTTACATAAATTTTTGCGGGCTACCTTTTGTACGTTTCTTAGTCTACTCTTTCGCATAGGTTACGACCTATATCCCCCTCGGCTTACAAAACCAATGATAAATAAACAAAACTAAACATGATAAAACCAATTATTTTACGCAACCAAGGCATTTTTGGGAAACGGATGCAGACTTTTTAAAATCATAAAGTATCCGAATATTTTACACTTCTTGATGGTCTACAAAGTAACAGTGATATGTCTCATGGACCAAAATATATGCTTCACATAGTACATGTGTTTATGATTTTCATTGTTCAAGTATGTACTTACGGTTATGGATATGATTTCTGTAATGACCAGTTATATAAGCTACACTATTCTGTATACATTTTTATTTTCTACGGTTACATGATTCAACTATACCACACCCGTAAAAACCTAAACAATATCGAAGGATAACTTTTTGTCATTATTTTGAATAACTACTTTATTCATCGATACTTTAATCGCGTCACTTTAAAATTAATTTTTTTTAATCACTGTAGCAAACGTACTCGCATTTACTAATCATTCGATATTACTAGAAAATAAGCTCTGGATATGTCTTAAGTAGATGATTATTGATGTAATAACAAACTCAAAAGAAATAAATCTTTGTCTTATGCAGAAACATATAAGACGATATGGACGCGTTTCGTTTTCAGTGAGAGTAATAATAGTAAATATTTTTATATAATTATTAACTAATTAACTAATATCGGAAATCATAGTAAGCAGAGGAGGGAGGAGCGTGGTGTTGTCAGAACTATTTATTTAAGTTTATGAAATAAAATATTAGAAAAACCCTTCTAGCTAAGGAAAAATATTTTTAAAAACGTGTAAATGTGTAATATACAAATTATAAAACGCATGCAAAAATTAAGAACCGGCCACCAATATAACAGCAGGGAAAACCCTAATTCGAAATTGAAATTGTGTATAGTAGTTGCGGCCAAAACTGAAATTGGTATATATGTTTTCTTTGAGAGTTTTGACATATTTCAATTATTGGGTACAGATTGACAAAAAATATATTTTGGATTCCCTATAAAGCAATTGAGAAATACTACAATACACTAATTCGCTGGTAGTAATAATTAGCCAGAAAAAGAAACAAAACATTGGGAACAAGGAGAGTGGGTAAAAAGGTAAATTTGGGTAAGATGTGGTGAAAAAAGAAGGACTTTGGGTGGCGTGAGAGGGGAGGACGAAGGACCCCATGAAGAGTGTCGACATGATAGGTGAGAAGATGATGAGAGAGTATTATATTATTGATAGGTTCTTTCTTTTCATTACTCTTTTAGGGTTTTAGATTAGCAGTAGAGTATGTAGACAAGAAGCTACCTAAATGGTTTTGTCGTCAAATCCGTTTTTAAAGACTTTGGTTTTTGGGGTCAAAGCCTAAAAAGCTCATGCGGCTACTCTACTATGCATGTGTATGGTGGACTCATCTTTTTTATTTAATTTCATCTCTTTCTTTGATTAGGTGTGCCGTGTGCATTTATACCTAGACAAAATAAATACTGTTTTAAAAAAAAAATATCGAATGTTATATTATTCAGTTTTGAAAAAATTTTAAGTATTTATATAATAAATGTAATACTATACCATATGTCGTAGAAATCAACATTTTGTTTAAGGGAAATGTAGTAATTTTTTGATTGGCCTCAAATAAAATACGCCTAGCTTACATACAACGTCTATAAAGTTAATTCTGGTATTCTGATTAACATTTGCATTTATGTAACAGATAACTGTTTTTTTTTAGGTTTATTATATATGAATAAATTACTCTTCAAATCCAGTGTTCATATAATGTATTTGAATCCTTCACATCGAATAACTCATTAGTAGTCACTTAAATAGCAAAGAAAACAAACCTTATATATAGGTTCAGGTAGTAATATTATTTAATTAGTCATATGAATTGTACTTTTTGGTTTCTAGTAAAATTCTGTTTGAATTGTACTTTTGTATAACAGGGAAACAGCTCACGTTTTTACGAATCTGAATTAATACAACTTCAACAGACCAATGTACTTTACTAATATATATTTTATACTGGTATTTAGTTAGTTCGTTTAGCTTGTTTTTGTTTGATCTGATGTAACCAATTTTTAATAAAACTACAAATATTTGTAGTCTGATTAGATGAGTGCTTAACTAAATCGTACTTAATTTGAAACAACATTCTGACTGGATTATACTGTTAAGTTGTACTTTTTACATCTCACTTGACTTAAACAATTAACATTTAAATTTGTCTTATCATCAAGATCCGCGTAATTTTCGTATGCAAACGATCACGATCATGGAAATTAAAAAACATTTTTCCAAACTTCAACTCACAGATAAATAGTAGAGGGTTTATAATTAACACATGAAAAAGGACACCTAAACTAACGATTCTTGGCGTGATAAAGGCGAAGCAATTTAGTTTGTGTTTGTCGGTAGGAAGCATATATAGTAGAATAAACATGCATGGGTCCAAATCATATCTTTCAAAACGACTTCATTTTTTTTTTCGTTTCTTTGCTTTAAAATAACAAATTATAAGAAAAGAAGAGATATCAAAACGAATACAAACCTTTACATCGAAATGGAAGGTTCGTAGAGAAATAGACATGGGAGCACAATAAGACATCAAAGCATGGGCTCCATGCCATATTCTCTCATTATTGTTTAATTTACATATACCGAATAGATAGTATTAAAATGGGTCTCCATTTCAGTTTCATCCAGTGTGTCTCTAAGGTTCGCACACATTCAACGTATATTGCTCTCTTTTTCTCTTATTTTTGATTTTGTTTATACTCGTGATGATTGATGATAGCGTTATTCATGCACATACTCGACAAGTATCCACGACAAGATAAAAGAAAGAAAAAAACACGACGATATTAAGAAATATCTATAGTCACGTACTCACGTCATAGTATTAATAAGAGATTTTGTTATAATTATATATATATATTTGAGAGAATTAGATCAATTCGAGGCTTACTAAAATAACAATACGAAGGTTCCGAACAAATATATTAACAGCTCGTGAAGCTAGATCCAGTAAAGGCTGCCTCTGTCTTTTAAATTAAGGCCCAATAAAATAAATGGGTACTAATATATTTCATGACCAAATTCCACATTGGGCTTTAGTAAATGCGCCTAACAGGGTTTTTATCATCTTTTCGACGTTATCTCAAAACCAAAATATATATGATGAAATTGCAAAACGATCGTTGAATATTTTCGTTATTTATAACAGTAATAAGATGCACTTGGTAAAAGATGCCACCTGTAATTAATTTATGGAATAGGAATGGAAACTATTTTTTTTTCAAAATTACAACAATTTACAGGGAAATTCATCTTTGTAATTAATATATTTAACCCCACACGCAAAAAAAACTTTCTATATATATGAACCATAAATATGGGATGCAGAATATGAAGACCAGGTCTGTTTGTGGATAGAATTTAACAAATGATCCAACCTGTCCACCATAAATCACAAAATATATTGATTAATTTTGTATTTGTTTTCATATATCAATAACGCCGAATGTAAAAAAAAAAATTTTTAAAAAATATTGGATGGCTGTCATATTCAGTACATTCCAATTCAAACTATTGGCTATTTTACTTTTGTTTTTATAACAATTAAATAAACATAAAGGGTAAAACCAGACACAAAGCCATCTCTTTGGTCTCATTCTTATTGCTTTTTTCATGAAAAGCCAAAGCCAATATACAGTGTAAAGAAAAAAAAATTATATATTTGTAAGACAATTCAAAGGAGGATCTTGCAGAGGTCATGAGAGGCATGTATCAGTAAAAGAGGCACCTTCCTATTTTATTAGGGTTTTGGAGTTTTCTTCTTTACATTATTTTTTTTCAGTATGATTTTATATTTTGTTATTTACAACCCGAACCAACCAACAAATTATTGTTTCCAAGAAGATGTTATAGACACCGATTCATAAGGTTTAGAACTAGCAAGTTTAAGAGGTCTAAAGTCTATGAATTAGCGGTTCAAATCCAAGGTAGATTGGTTTACTAGTATTAAACAAATCTTAATACGATCGACAAGTTTTTGGTTAAAGGTGATAGTTTTAGTCTTGGGAGTTTCAAACTGGTTTTGAGGAATGAAAAATATCTAAATCTTTCTTAACGTGTATTTTATGTATCATCATCAACTGGTGTCTAAAATTAGGAAAACATATGAGGACGAGAGGACCTAAAATATATGGATTATAAGAAAAAGTCAATTAGTAAAATTGTTTAAATCTTGGATCTACAAAAAGAAATCTTGAAAACTGGTGTAGAGAATTGAAGATCATAATAATATATTGTTGCTTTTGCATGGCTTTTTCTTCCATTAGTTGGATCTTTTTTTCCTTTTAACAAAATAATAATATTGTTACCCTTTAGACAAAGGAGAGCGACTTCGTTAGCTTTACATATCCTCAGTGCCTTTTTGTCAATTTTTGCGTAAGAATATCTAACTAGTAAATATTTTTGTATAGAAAACAAGAATCTCTCTGATTACAGAGTTTTTTTCTTTTCAACGAAGACAAAAAAAAATAAAAATAGAATAGAAAATGCTTTTCAACGGGATGGAATAGCTATGACCTTTTTGCATGTATAGCATACGTAGGTGGCTTTATAGAGAAATTACTCTTGTTTTTTTTGTTTTTTGTTATATAATCAATGTGAATGAAACTAGTAGGAATAAATTGTGTAGTGAGTGAGTGAGTGAGTGAGTGAGTAGTATAATAGGAGATGACGCCAAAGGATGGATGGATCCAATCCATGGGGTTAATGGATATGCAGAATAAAGAGAGAATGACATAAGGATTCAGATGTGACGTGACATATTGGCCTCGATTACTTGGACTATGACATTTCAGACCTACCTATTTCTTTTTTTTTAATCCCCCAAACAATAGTAATAACTTCCAAAACACTAATCTAACAAGAAGCTACAATTATTATATCTTCAATATATACAAAGTATAGGTCAATGAAAACACTATAAGCTTAAATTTACTTAGAATGTTCCGTATGGTTTCATGTTTTGTCGTCGTCATATGGGTTAATTATTGGTTTCACACCAGTAGTAGTAGTAGCACTTAAAACAAAAAAAGTCTTAACAGGTTTTGAGATTAGTGTTGTACAGAAGAAAAGCTAGTTGAATAACAAAATCAGATTAGACAGGATATAAAAACAAAAAGAGAGAGAGAGTTAAATCAATTGTATGATTTACATTAAGAAAAAGGCCCAATGGGCTATTTTATTTTTTCTTTTAAAAATTTGCAAGCATGCGAATCGCAGAAGAAAGAAAAGAAAAGAGAGAGAGAGAGGAGAGAGGAGAGACATGCTCTGATAAGTGGTCGCTGTCTTCACTCTCTAATCTGCTGTCTGAGTAATTGGCAGTTGAATTTGCTCTCTTCTCTCTCTCTCTCTCTCTCTGCATGCAAAATCTAGTTTTAGATTTCGTGTTGGATTCTCTCTTCTCTTCTTCTTACACTTACACACCTCTCTCTTTACTTCCCCAATCTACCCTTCTCTCTCTAACGTCAACGTTATTATCTCTCTCCCTCTCTCTCTCTCTAACGTACATAATAATTATGAGTATTTGTTTTGTAATTATTTTTATTTATATTGATGAATTTTAAGATTTATTGTGATTTTTATTTATATGTATATATATAATGATTTGTCTATTATTGTGTTTCTCCTTTCTCTTTCACCATACATGCAAAATCTCCTGCATTTCTGTCTCGTTCGGGTAATTATGTGATTTTTAAGTGTGGTCCTTATTCCTCCTAATTCCTAACTTCTAAACTATTATATATTTATATTTATTTATATCCTTTTTAGAGATTTTTTTTTCTGTACGTGTGTGTGTTTTTAAGTTTCAATAACTACTCACATGTGATATAATATGTCGATATATATATAATTGGAGTTATTCATTTCAATGAATTAAGGCATTAATACATATACGCTGACATTACCAACCAAATGTTTCTGCTTTTATGGATAGTTCTATATGTTGCACTTGATTATAGATACTATATCAAACTGGTTTATTCATATCTCCGTACCCCCCAAACACAACAAAATGTGGACCATAATAAATTGGGTGAGAGAGAAGATCCTTGGTTTTGCTTTGGTTTACTTAAGATAAATTAGCTTCTGATTTAGAATTTTATAAACTGTTTTTCTTTTATTTTTATTTTTTAAAAAAAGATAAATATATATTGAGTTTTTGTTCAGTGTTCAGGAATAATCTCGTGTAGTCCTGATTGAGAACAAGAGGTCGATATACATAAACACGTGAATATTTTTTGACGACCGTACAATAAAACACTGATGTATATTGATCTTATTCAAATTCTAACGAGATTTGGCAATCCAAGATAAGGATGATATCTTTATAGATCGTACAACACAGCTAAGATGTATATGTGTACTCGGTAAAGTTATAAATTTTAATTTTAATTATTCAAGACCGATTAAACCGAAACATAACCGGAATAATCTTACAAAATTTCCTATCTAAAGTTTGTAGAGAAGAAAATAGAGTAGGGATAGAAAGATCAGTACAACGTATAGTCAGCATGGAGCCAACGAGTCGGGGGTCTCTATCTGACCTAAAGATATCTCTCTATCTACAGACTACAGCTGCTTCGCCTGTGAGTGATGAAAGATCTCATCAACGCGTTTCACGTTTGCGTTCTCTTTTGCTATTTTGGCGGTTGTTGACATTTTTTTTTTTGTTTATGTCGTTGTTTTGACTAATTGTCAAGTTTTTTTTTTAATTCAGGAAAACAAAATAAAGCAAAAACAAAAACAAAGAAAAACTGTTCTCGAAAAGACATAAATAAAAGGGAAACTAAAACAGGAGATTAAAAATGGTATATGTATGTTTTTGGTGGAATATATAATGATTACCAAAATCAAAGGAACGAGAGAGGGACCTCATCGGTGCATATATGATTTTCCCTCCTAAACAACTGCTCCCACTATCCTCTCTTTTTTTTTTTACTTCCAACCAAATCATTCTCACGAGAAAATCTGTCTCGTGATCACTTTCATGCAAAATTTATATAATCAAATCTTTTGTTTCATTTTTTTTTCTATCAAATTATTGCTGTTTTTGGTCGATAATTTTGGTGACTACAATATGTTAATGTACACACTTAATCTTATCAAGAAACAGTGATTTTTTTTTTATCCGTGAAATTAAAACATACCCAAGAAAGAACACCATGTAAGTTTAATAGACGTAATATATGATTAGAACAGCCGAAAATTTGCATAACAGAGTTTGGCAATTATGCAGTATTGCCTTCTAGTCGAAGGAAGTTTTGTTATGATATGATATCCCTCGTGGGGGAAAAAATCAAGCCTAATATGCTTATTTAAAGGATATTTAATTTTAATGCTTTAATCATCAAAACAAAAGTTCTTTGCTTTTAAAGGTTACCACCGCTTAATTCATCATTAGGAGAATATTTAACTTTGATCAAATTTTCCAAATACCCTTCTTTTACCCACACTAATATTTCACCATTTTTTATTTTTAAAAACATAGGTTGGCATTCAATAATTAACTACATGTTTCAACGTAAAACCAGACTTAACCCATATAAACTTTTCTTAGTAAAAAAATTAACGTTTCTTACAAGAATGTTATAGTTTGATTGTTGGGTTTTGGTTAATTTTTATATTTAAATTCCCTCTGCTGCGTGCTTGCAGGTATTTGACCGGCGACTATACATTGAAAGCAAAATATGCAGCAGGGATGAGTTTAGTTAGATCCCACATTCAATTTCTTTGTCTTTCTTGTTATAGTCGCGTGGGAAGATAGTAATTGCAAAATTAGATTTTGTTTTTCTTGTTCCTCAAAATTTTTGACTGGCTTGAAATTTACTATATTTCAACACTAATATTGATCAGTTTTATTAAAAAGATTAGTTCAATTTTAGAAAAAGAATTTTGCAAAATATTTAAAGTCAAAGTAATTAAAGATGGATGGGTGGTGTCTTCAGCAAAACGGCGCCGTAGAGGTGTCTTATCCTACATTACAGCTGGTTGTGGCAGACATCATAGGGCCTACGTATATTTGAGCTTTACTGTACGTAAAGCTTTAACATATCTAGTTAGTTCTCACAAAAAAGTCTGATTCCTAACATGTATATATATAAATACGAATAGATTACGTTTACGTGTATAGATAGCTTTTTCGCAAATTTCTAAACTAATCTATCAGAACAAGTGAATATCAATATTGATTTTATCGTAAACCATACATATTTAGTCGTGCATTGGGATCTAGTGCCTTTTATTTTCCCCCCCAAAACAAATTCTCCTTCGACCGGTTAAAGTATAAGCACCACATAAATATAATTTGCTGCGGAAGGTACAAACATGTCACATATATAGAGACAGCATCGTGTACACAAATAATGTTGTTACATGTATTGCAAATCAAAATATATAAATACGAGTAGCGAGTAGCGCGACCCACTTGGTTTTTGATATTTTGGACGATAACGAAATGAAAGAGATGAATTCAAAGGATACAGAGCTATATATGTCGGGTCATTTAGAGCCGTGACCAAAAGTTTCGTCGTAATTTCTACGGTCGGTCATGAGAAATTTTGGACTCTTCTTCGCTCTTTTATCAACTTCTGAATAGCTTTGTCGGATTATAGACTCGTATTCGTATCTCCCTTTTTGATTTTATTAAACAATGATACGTAAGTTCACGATAAGAAAGAGGTCTTTTTAAGTATTTTCTTTAGTTTAATATTTTGATTTTATAAATGAGTCATACACAAGGTTAAAGTTTAATGGTATCCAGTTTTTATAAAATGTTTGGAGAGTGCGTTCGAGTGTCCTACCACCACCGTACCAACTCGTATGGGTTTATTATCTAGTAGTAGGTTTTTTTCAGTGGTCTTTATAATTTAACCACTCTAGCTTATTTTTAAAAATTAAGTTAAAGAATATCGAAATTTCTGATTTTTGAAACCCAAGATCTTTGAATGCTAAAGATTCTTGAATTAATGAGTTTTATGGGTTAAAATGATAGCTGAAAAAGTTACGAATGATTGCAATAGATTGACCTATGTAAAACATATCTATAAGTACATTAAAAAAACAATCTGTGCTCAGTTGGAAAATTAATGTACGTTAGAAACAAACAGAAAACTCGTTAAATGATGAATTTAAATATGCACAATTAACCACTAATGTACTGAATTATTCACTATATTTGTTTAGGCTATTTTTTTTTTGTAAGAGATCAAGAACTTTTATATCTTACAAAAAAGAAATGTTCTCTTAGCTTGAAGATGTAATAATATTTTCCACTCGTAACCAAAGTGTGTTTTTGCTGTCATTAGTTGTAATGTAAGTATGTAACTCGTCTCTCAGAGCCATATACATAAAGTTTGAAATGTTTCCAAAGACTTTACAAAATAATATAATAATAATGTGGAAGATGGGGAATTTGTAGGGCTAAAAGCGAAAAACAAATAACAAAATTAAAATATATAAAAGAAAAGTAAAGAAACGTCTTTCTCAATAAGAACACAGATCCCAACGGATTCAAACAGCAAATTTGTGCTTTGCTCTTCATCTCTTATAATAATATCCTCTCAAAAAACCTTCTCTACTTCTATATATCCTTTTAAGCCCACACTTCCTTTGCTTCTTCCTTCTCTTCCGTTACAAAGAAAACACCAAAACTTTGAAAAAATATGTTGTGTATCCAATGATTGGGTTTTAGCTTACTACTTCGAGAGAGATTACATAAGCAAAAAAAAAAAGAAAAGAGAGAGCGTGAAGTTACATTATAGAGAAAAGAAAACCAAAAAAAAAACATGAAGTCTTTTTGTGATAATGATGATAATAATCATAGCAATACGACTAATCTGTTAGGGTTCTCATTGGCTTCGAATATGATGAAAATGGGAGGAGGAAGAGGAGGTGGAGAAGCCATTTACTCATCTACAACTTCTTCGGCTGCAACTTCTTCTTCTTCTGTTCCTCCACAACTCGTCGTTGGTGATAACAGTAACAACAACAACTATGGTGTTTGCTATGGATCTAACAACTCAACTGGTGAAATCTATTCTCACATGTCTGTGATGCCACTCAGATCTGACGGTTCTCTTTGCTTGATGGAAGCTCTCAACAGATCTTCTCACTCAACTCATCATCAAGGTTAGTATAGTACTTACTTACTACTACTAGTAATGTGAAGTGGTTTAAACTATAAGTTATGCTCTTTTGTTTTAACTTAAGTGTTTGAAGTTGTGTCTTGTTTGATGGGAACATGTTTGGTTTTAAGGATTTTTTTTTTTTTCTGGTTTTTTTTTTTTGGTTTTTAGATGCATCTCCAAAGATGGAGGATTTCTTTGGGACCCATCAGAGCAACACAAGTCACAAAGAAGCCATGGATCTTAGCTTAGATAGTTTATTCTACAACACCACTCATCACGAGCCGAACACGGCTACGAACTTTCAAGAGTTCTTTAGCTTCCCTCAAACCAGAAACCACCATGAGGAAGAAACAAGAAACTACGAGAATGACCCTGGTTTGACGCATGGAGGGTCTTTTAATGTAGGGGTATATGGGGAATTTCAACAGTCGCTGAGCTTATCCATGAGCCCTGGGTCACAGTCAAGTTGCATCACTGGCTCTCACCACCATAACCACCAAACCCAAAACCAACACCACCAAAACCACCAAAGCCAAAACCACCACCAGATCTCTGAAGCTCTTGTGGAGACAAGTGTTGGGTTCGAGACGACTACAATGGCGGCTGCGAAGAAGAAGAGGGGACAAGACGAAGTTGTAGTTGTTGGTCAGAAACAGATTGTTCATAGAAAATCTATCGACACTTTCGGACAACGAACTTCTCAATACCGAGGCGTTACAAGGTTTTTATTTTATTTTATTTTATAATAATCGTATTTTGACTTTTGTTTAGTAATGTTTTCATTTACATATTATATCCTATGGTTTTAAATCATGTGAAACAGACACAGATGGACTGGTAGATATGAAGCTCATCTATGGGACAATAGTTTCAAGAAAGAAGGCCACAGCAGAAAAGGAAGACAAGGTCTTTTAATTTAGTGCTTTTATTTTATTATCTTTAAGCTAAAGATGGAAACATTTTTCTATAGATACTGACATTGAGTTTTTTTTTGTTTTGTTTGTTTTTTTTCCTCTATGTGTGATTATGATTTGATGATGTTCATCTCAGTTTATCTTGGTAAGTACACACTTCAATCTTCATGGATTCATGATTTTTCCCCCTCAAATTTCTCGGGAAAATAATGATGGATTTTGACTGCTTTTTGTTTCTTGTTTTTTGATTACAACCTTCTTTTTTTGTAGGAGGTTATGATATGGAGGAGAAAGCTGCTCGAGCATATGATCTTGCTGCACTCAAGTACTGGGGTCCCTCTACTCACACCAATTTCTCTGTATATCATTCTTTCCCTAATTCTCCTTTTATTTCTTTTTTCGCCCTACTTTGACTTTGATGTATAATATGTTTGTTTGTTATTTCTAAAGGTGGAGAATTATCAGAAAGAGATTGATGACATGAAGAACATGACTAGACAAGAGTATGTTGCGCATTTGAGAAGGAAGAGCAGTGGTTTCTCTAGGGGTGCTTCCATCTACAGAGGAGTCACAAGGTCCTTTATGTTACATTTATATAAGCTATAGTTTATTTTGTTCATTGAAAAAATATTGACTTTGTGTGCTTCTTACAATAGACATCACCAGCATGGGAGGTGGCAAGCTCGGATTGGTAGGGTTGCTGGGAACAAAGATCTCTATCTTGGAACTTTTGGTAATATATACATGACTTGAACATTTTTATTGATAAACTCCAATATTCAAAATTACTTGTGTCTCACGGAAGCTTTTTGAATACTATCAGGAACTCAAGAAGAAGCTGCAGAAGCCTACGATGTAGCAGCAATCAAGTTCCGTGGGACAAACGCTGTGACTAACTTTGACATCACGAGGTACGATGTTGAACGTATAATGTCTAGTAACACACTTCTGTCTGGAGAGTTGGCTCGGAGGAACAACAACAGCATCGTCGTCTGCAACAATGATGACGAAACCGCTCTAAACGCTGCTGTGGACGGTGGTTCTAACAAGCAAGCGAGCAGTCCCGAGAGAGTATTGAATTTTCCGGCGATATTCGCGTTGCCTCAAGTTGGGCCGAAGATGTTCGGAGCAAACGTTGTCGGAAACATGAATCCTTGGACTTCAAACCCTAATGCTGAGCTTAAGACCGTTGCTCTCACTTTGCCTCAGATGCCGGTCTTCGCTGCTTGGGCTGATTCTTGATTGAATCTAGATGACTAACTCTGGTTTTTTTCTTGGTGTAGTTGCCAAGTGTTTCGGTTTATCTCCGGTTTTTACCCGGTTTGAATTACAATTCGGTTTAGTTTCATCGGTATAAATAGTATTGTGCTTAGGAGCGGTATATGTTTCTTTTGGGTAGTATTCATGTGAAATAGAATGAATCTCTCTATAACATATTATTTAAATGAAATCTCCTTTGCTATACCTTCGCTTCTAGTTCGTTACACTTACATTTATACACTCGATAGATAATATAGTTTTCATGACATAAGCAAAATTAAGATGCACAACACACGAAACAATGCGAACTAATATGGTAATTTACGAAACATGAACATGTAAGTAATGAGATTACGATGGGTTTGATATTTTTGGCAATTGATTAGAATGTCGATAATCTCTAATAAAGGATATGGTAAGAAACTAGGTAAAAGAGAATGTGCATGGGAGTTGAAATGACCCATATCTAATAATTAGGTTTCTGGTCACTTTAGTTTATTGTGGTGGATACAACATTGTTCTTTTAAGTACACGGAAATAATAATAAGAGTAAGATGAAAGGGGGTGGTAAAAATATGTAAATGTGTCTGTCCAATAATGCGGTATGCTTTATTGACCAAATATCATCGTCGACCCCCCACACAACAATCCAACATACCTTCACCACCTCATTTCTAAATTCTCTCCTTTTGTCTCTTTTTCACACCCCACCCGTATCAGCTTTTCCCTAAAGTTTCACCAAAAACAATTTAAATATTCCCTCCATCATATTTAGGAAATATTTTTTAAATCAATTTATCGCTTTGGAAACTTTTTAATTATGGGGCAGCAAAATTTACAGTAACCCATACGTGTGGTAAATGAAGTGAGTGAGTAGTTCAAAGTTGAAGATACCTTCGATTTTATTTAACTGTGTGTCCTTTGTCACGTGTTTTTCCAATGCGTGTGGATGGATAAAGTGAGATTGCACAAACTCGGACGCGAAAGAAGTTTATTGGGCCGTGGACGTGTATTTCACAAACAAATTTGGCCCACTCGGTCTTTGACTATTATACTCACGTGTGCAAAGGGTAGAGTTGGTTTAGGACCAGCGCCAAACGTAACCAATTGGGCCACGGTCCAAATTCCAAGTAACGTTCATCAGTTTTGTAGGGTTGGAAACAATTTAGTCCACACAGAGTCATATATACAGTTGGGGCTTTTGATATTTGCATCAACCGAATTAAATGGCACATTAATTGCTTCGAAATCTAACCTTTTTTGGCTTGTTTGTAATACTATGAAGGCAATACGCTTCCACGTCTGATTACTATTGTTGTCACATGTGGTCTCATCGATAGATTTGGTTCCATACTCCAAAACTGCATATGGTAATTAGCTTTTCACTAGAACGACACTATTAAGGTAAAATATAAATCAGAAATCAGAATCATACTCGTGCTAAGTGGTAACGTGTAGTTAAAATATATTTCCTTAAAACTTCCTAAGTTTGATGTTATATTTTAATTAGTTCTGTTGTTGTTTACTATGATTCTGTCTTTTTCACGTTTTTAATAAGCTTTAACCTTTATATTTAATATATAGGTCCTTCAACAATATGAAATATGAGAAAAAGCCACGACTTTGTTTCACAACCACAATTTTTGTTTTCCCTTTGAAATAAATACAAAATTTCATCAAAATCGTCTCAACGCCTTAGAAACCATATCAACGCGTCGTTTCGTGAAAAAAGATAAACACACAGACACACCGGTATTGGCCGCTTGGGAGCGGCGGAGGAGGAGAATGGATGCGCCGTCGATTGTCGTCGATCACTTGGTTCTGACAACGTTCCTAGCCTCTCTGTTCGCTTCTCTGTTTCTTTATCTCTTGCAGCAACGCCGCCGGAGCAGAGAGAATTTGAAACGTAGCAAGAGAGCTCAGAGCAGAATCGATGAAACCCTAACGGTGAAATCTGGTAATGGCGTCGATATTATCATTGTTGGTGCTGGTGTCGCCGGTGCTGCTCTCGCTCATACCCTCGGAAAGGTATGAACTTTTTTGGATAATGTTTAAAAGTCTCGAAATTGTTTTATCTTTTTTCGTTTATTATTATTATTGAATTGTGTATTCGAATCTTGTCGAATTGTTTAATAATTTATTTATCGTCTAGCTCTATTAAATTCTTGCAACACAAGCTATTAGGTTTGTCAATGTGGATCATCATCATCTCAAAGATGTGTTTTTTTAGTGGATAAAGTTTTCAACTTTCGTGTTAATATTTCGCATTCATGAAATCCTCGTGATTCGTATTAATTCACGGGTTAATGGGTTTTGCGTGTTGCGGTTTTGTGGTTTCTAGTTGCGTCACGAGATCAAATCTAAGCTCTTTTTGCCTTTTGTGTGTGTGTGTGGTTGTAGGAAGGAAGAAGAGTTCACGTTATAGAAAGAGACTTGAACGAACCTGATAGAATTGTTGGTGAATTGCTTCAACCAGGTGGTTACTTGAAGTTAATCGAGCTCGGACTTGAAGGTAAATTAGATCTACCAATAAAGATCATATCTTTTGTTGGATTCGTTGTTATTTGAATTGTCTGTATTGATTTGGTTACTTCTTGGTTATTGTAGATTGTGTGAAGGAGATAGATGCGCAGAGAGTTCTTGGTTATGCTCTCTTCAAAGATGGGAAACACACTAAACTCTCTTACCCTTTGGATCAGTTTGATTCGGATGTTGCGGGTCGTAGCTTTCACAATGGGAGATTTGTGCAGAGGATGCGTGAGAAAGCTTCTTCACTTCTCAAGTAAGAGTTTTGATTTTTTGATATAGCACACATCTGTTAGCTTCTTGGTGGTTATTGTTGCAGCATCTGATTTGAATTTTCTGATACGTTATTTCAGTGTTCGAATGGAGCAAGGAACAGTGACATCTTTGGTGGAAGAAAAAGGAATAATCAAAGGCGTTCAATACAAAACCAAAGATGGCCAAGAACTTAAAGCATTTGCTCCCTTGACCATTGTGTGTGATGGCTGTTTCTCCAACTTGCGTCGCTCTCTCTGCAAACCTAAGGTGTGTGACATGGTGGTTGTTGCATTTTAGGTTGTCTCTCTCTGTTTGGTTTCGGATCAGATAGATTTATCTTGTTTTGCTTTGTTGTTGATAGTCTTTTCTCATTTGTTGATCAATGACGCTCTCTAATCAGGTGGAAGTGCCATCAAATTTTGTGGGTCTCGTGCTGGAGAATTGCGTACTTCCTTTTCCGAATCATGGACACGTCGTTCTTGGCGATCCGTCACCCATTTTATTCTATCCAATCAGCAGCTCGGAAGTCCGTTGCTTGGTGGATGTACCTGGTTCAAAACTACCTTCACTCGCAAGCGGCGAAATGGCTAATTATCTCAAAACAATGGTTGCACCGCAAGTACCGCCTCAGATCCGTGATGCTTTCATTTCCGCGGTCGAGAAAGGTAACATAAGAACAATGCCGAACAGAAGCATGCCTGCCGACCCAATTCCTACACCTGGAGCTCTACTTCTAGGCGATGCGTTCAATATGCGCCATCCTCTTACTGGAGGTGGTATGACTGTCGCTTTGTCCGATATAGTTATCCTCCGCAATCTACTGAACCCGCTCACCAACTTAACCGACAAAGAATCCTTATCCAAATACATCGAATCCTTCTACACATTGCGGAAACCGGTTGCTTCAACCATCAATACCCTCGCAGGAGCTCTCTATAAAGTCTTTCTTGCATCTCCTGATGATGCGAGAAGCGAAATGCGTCGAGCGTGTTTTGATTATCTTAGCCTCGGAGGTGTATGCTCGTCTGGACCAGTGGCTTTGCTCTCGGGTTTGAACCCACGGCCTATGAGCCTTGTTCTTCATTTCTTCGCAGTTGCGATATTCGGGGTTGGTCGCTTGCTCGTACCTCTCCCTTCCGTTAAACGGTTATGGCTCGGAGCTAGACTGATCTCGGTACGTCCTCGTTTCCTTATAACCTCTTGAAATACTAATATTTATAACCAATGTGTTAAAATCTTGAATATTTGGCTTGTGTGTTATGAAACAGAGTGCTTCAGGGATTATATTTCCAATAATAAAAGCAGAAGGTGTGAGGCAAATGTTCTTCCCTCGAACTATACCTGCCATTTACAGAGCTCCTCCTCCTTCTCCTCCTCAATGATGAATCATAAACTCTGCTCATAAGATTTCTCAAGTGTAAGATTAGCTTATTTGCTGTTACGATTCGAATGAACCGGGTGGTTTGATTTGGTCTTTTACGAACTTTGGTTTGAAATGTGTAACCCATCTGTTAAAACAAAATCATCAAGTAAATAAGTATGAATTATCTTTGCTAATTGTTATAGAAACATGTGTCGTAACTCATAAACGTTCAAACGTAACTTACCAATTACATTTTTTATATTTTGTTTTGCTTTTTGCATATTGCTCCAACTCATAAGTCATAACACAAAAAAAAAAAAACTTAGCGGCCCAAGTGTCGTATACGTTGATGTTCACATTCAGATTTATTTTTCTTATCCAAAAGAAAACAAGTTCGTTTGTTGGGGCCTGTAAAGGCTGGACACTGACATTGATGGGCTGCAGCCACTGATGCATGTAATGTAACAACATCGTGAGCCCTTCACATGTGCATATGATTCAGATGGCTTTGCGTTGGCATGTTGGAATCCTTCCTTGGTGAAGTGATATTTTCTACTAGTATGAATTTGACAGTCCATTTGATCTAATCTTTCTTTACCAATAAACAAACTAGAAAATGATGTAATGTAATAATAGATAGATTTGATTTGTCAATCACATTCAGCTAAGAAACAAGAGGGAATGGGGCGATAAATGATATGAAAACAATTGAAAGGGGTCAAAAAGATGGCTTGGAGCTATTTACGTTAAGGGAGTGGAGCCACAATATTAGCCCAAATCTAAATGCCACACACACTTCTTACATTCATTGTGATGTTGAGTCTCTCAATTAGATAGCCTTCCTAGGGGCGGACTTATATTGTTTTCTTCTTATAGTTTGCGTTAAATTTGTAATCGTTTTCAAAAATTATTACTGCAAATAATCTCTTTTTCCCAAATTAAAAGATATATATTGGGTAAGACTATGTAAGTTGATTTCAGACAGAAACAAAAAAAAAAAACGAAGAACAAAGTAAAAGTTAACTTTGGTTATGTATTTTGCGTTGAAATTTACATTGAAGAAAAAATAAGACGTTAAGTTTAAAATAGATTCGAAAAAAAAAATATATATATATATGTTATACATCGGTTTCAATATGTCACTCCCATACAGAAACAAGCCCCCCCACGCACGCACAAGCACATCTTGCTTTTCTCCAACTAAATTATTTTCTCATCACACATTGCTGTACCACCATTAATATCTTTTGTTGACATTGTTCATTCTATTAAATTCTCTATGTCCCAATTTGAATATCTATCCTCTACGTACGCCAAGGTTTCCATTTTTACAATTTGATTTGTACATTGGTACATATTTACACAAATATGACAACTTTTTCCAAAGACAGTGCGGAAATATAAATGAAAGTCAATAAGTCCTACAAAATTAAATACTTGTTTTTTTACTTTATTACATATATGTGTATACAGGTTTAGTAACTCAAATTATTTTGGTCTTCATACATAACATGTATACGAGTTTTAGTAATTTTACGTATAGGCTAGCTAGGCCCGTACGTAATTTTTTCCGAATGAGAAAACACGGTTGGTGGATTTTTTATATTTTTTTTAACTAACATAACTATATAAACATAAGACTTTAATATTAGAGTTTTGACTTTAGACATGTACTTATTTCTATAATTAGGTAATATGGATAATATACGGATTTAGTTGACGACACAATATTATGTATACGTACGTACGTAACTTTCATTGACTTCGACAATATAGGTACGTATAGTCATAGACCAAAGTAAAGTATGCAACTTGTTGTTAACAACAACAACAGCACATAAGAGTGGACACATCATCAAAGCCTAATCACTACACAAACATGTAAGCTTCCAAGAAATCACGGTTTTAATTGTGAATCATTCATCATCAATTCATCATTCCGTGTACATTTTGCGTTTTTTCATTTCCTCCAACTTGTACGGAAATTAATTAACTCAACTTTAAACCTCACAAATGTTTAATTTCTTTTGGACAATATAAGATCTTAAATAATTCAAATCTTACAAGAAATCTCAAGACCTAATTAATTAAAAGCACTATATGTCATAAACAGTGACTTTTGACTTCAAACCAAAACAATGACCATTTCTATAATTCTATTCAATACTATTGTGTCACCCGAGTCAAATGTACGACATATATAATTTAGGATAACACTTTGAATTTTTTTGTCACGATGAAAGAAAGATGTATCGAGCTGGTTTTTGTTTTTAGTTAAGAAAGGAAGAAGAGACAAAAGAAGTAATGTAAAGTTGAAGGTGGATGGGTTGAAGAAGGGTCCTACGATATGGAGGAGGTGAAGCAAACTGGTCCATAGAGTGTCTCTCCTAGGAATTTTCTTGACGATCGGAGCAACGTGAACGTCACGTTAGTTGTCACTCCCATTTCTGTATTGTGTATCCAAATAGCTTACTAAAATAATACTTTGTTTTTTATATATATATACATTCGTAATACTATAAAACCCACTCCATGGAAATTCACATTCGTGCTTATTCAATTTGTAGAAATATATATATATTTGTAGACACAAAATGATATGTGACACTGTGGGACATATACGCGATTGGGCTTTCACGTGCTCATTCTCTTTCGTCCTCGATCATTTATTTCTTTAAAATTTGGATTATTCCTCACTCTCAATTATTTCTGAAAACAATTACTCGTTAATAACAATTTCTATTCAAATCGCTACACTAAACTCTAGTCTATACTCTATACTATGCAATATATAATTTCTGCAAATCAACTATTTTATAATTACACCATGGCGTTCATTTTTTTTTGTTTGGTCTCACCATCGCTTTCAAATTTTTTGACCCATTTTAACTGTAATTTTTTTTTTTTTTTTTCGTTTATCTCCTCCAATACATTATACATAATCTAACACAATCTGTAAATTGTGGAGAATGGAGATCATGTCTCCAAGGTAAATGATCTCAGTGACTACCTTTTTTAATTAATTAATTAACTAACGACTTAACGACTATGATATGCTTCGGGATTTGCAATCCTTTTGGAATTATATATCAGCTTGTCTCTTTACTTGGTGTTGTTAAGCTTAAAGGTCACAAAGTGCATCAAAGAATCAGATCAAAGCATGGTCGTGTCGGAAGATATACACATGGACCCATTTTTGTTGCATCTTAAGAAATATTAAGGACCCTATTATAATCCTTCGGTGTACCTTTTGTTAATTCTGGTCGAGCTTTTGTTATTTACTTTGCTTATGTGGAACCATTTCCCATGGTACTGAAACTTCTAACTAAAGGAAATGGAGAGAGGCTACGAGATAGTTCTTAAGAAAAATGAAACTATTGTTTGTTGGATAGGTGAAAAGGAAAACTTTGTTTGTGTTTGAAAAAATCATCTTGGAAAAGAACTATTTTTTTAACCATCATATCATACATAGTGATGTGGTATGAAAAATTAGACGGTTTCTCAAGCTGAAGAAGATTGTCTGGCAAGCTATTAATTCTAAACATATGTTTGACTAAATCGACCTATAAATCAATGATATTATCAAACTTAAACATACATATATTTGGTAATCTCGGTCGTTCAAAATCGTACAAGAGCATATCGTTCAAAATAGTCAAAAGTCTGTCGCCAAATAATTATTAAAAATCTACAAAAACACATGAACGTCAAAAAGTGAGAGAACGAAGCAACTCTGAAAATTCGTATTTGCAAAAGTTGAGAACAAGAAAATAAAATAAAAATAGAGGACTTCTCAGCAACTAGATATAGTAATTAGTGTTTACATGGTAACCAATAAAAAACAAGAAGTATTAGGCAACTATATAACTTCTCATACGTGTATTAACTATTAACCGTCTATTTATATTTTTGGAAAAGTCAGGTGACTCTGAGCTGTCTCTCATATTTTATTCCCTTTCTCTTTATATTTATATGTATATATTTTTTTATCTTACTTTTTCGTTTGTGTAAGGTTTTTTAATCTATGGAAGTAGTAGTCTTTTTCGTACAATTTTAATATATCCTTAAGAAATAGATAAACCAGAGAAACTAGGCCTACTTTTTGTTTTCTTCGATAAACTTTGATATTTTTTTCTAAAACATAGGTATTACGATCGTGAAATTCAGTAACATTCTGTACTCACACTTGAAGCTAGTGTCTTGAACTAGATAGGAATTTTTTTGGCTAATTAAATAAATGAATGGGTATGGATGAAATGTAGGATACAAAAATACATATAAACAGCAAATATAATCAAAATCAAATATTTATTTGATAATGAAGAAACTATGGGGATGAGGTGGTATAATATATTTGATGAAACATACTATAGTAAAACCTCTGTAAATTAATAATGTTGCGACCATGAAAATCTATTAATTTATAGAATTATTAATTTATCTATAAATTAATAATTATTTAATTATTCAATTATTAATTTATAGAGAGATTTTCCTAATTTGAAAGTTTTTTTAGAAAAATATTGAAAAATGAGATTTAATCATGATAATTAGTATTTTATATAATTAATTACAAAGAAAATAATAATTATTATGTCTTGAAAGAGAATGCCAACAATTTTTGATATAATAAAATATTAGAAATAAACTCTAACAAAAACTAATGTGTTTATATATACATATATTTTGAAAATTTTACCTAATTATTAATTTATAATATTATTGGATCATATATTTACAAAGGATTTTCAAAAAAAAAAATTATTTTATCAAAATATGTCTAAAATTACACTAGTCCCAACTTGGGACCGGAAAAATTTATTAATTTATAGAGATTATTAATTTATCGAGTATTAATTTATAGAGGTTTTACTGTAATTAGAATGAATAATTAGTGTCAAAAAATTATAATCCAAAAAAACTCTCACAGAAACTTGTCGAAAATATTTCTAATAGTTTATGAATTCTTATACCACTGATTTTTTATCGTCTTTATAATAGATTATATATAAAAAATAAAAATGTAATAAATAAAGGTGCTTTATAATAATCTTGAATCGGTACATATTTGGTGATCACAGTGAATGCTTATACAATGGGACACTCATTAATCAGGGAGCTATAAACTAAGGGCGCGTTTACTGGACCGGTTTAGTGATTAAGTTGTTGAACAATAATAATTGTTTTCTTCTATTCTTTTATATATTTCCATTATTATTATTTTTAGTATTTTACGAACTGGGACAATACAGTATTTTTTTCTACATAAACATAATTAATTAAGTAAAATCAATGTAAGAAAAATAATTGAATAAAAAGCAACGGCAATCGCTGAAGCCGACATGTGTTTAAAACTGAGAAACACGTTGTTAGTTAATGTGATTCGGTATCATAAGATGTATACATTTTTTCAGTTTCGGGAAATACAAATTGAGAATGAGAAATGAAAGAAAGAGTATATATATATATATGAATTTCACACCTCAAACAAAAAGTTAATTAATTTATTGGTTCGACGTCAACTGTTTTTATTTTGCCTAAAATGGATACTTAAAAGAATTAATATTTTTAAGTGAGTGGTCATCATTATGCAAAAATAAAAACACGAATTGGAGGACTACTTGGTAATGGTATGTTCCGACACGTTTCCGGCGAGAACTAACTATATATCTTACGTTCAAAGATTTCATCTTGTTCTTGTTCCCATTGGGTTTCTAAAAACGTTTTATACACGTCATCAAGCATATATGTATGGTCGTATAACTTGGTTTGATGAATTAAGTAAAATTTTATAAAAAACAAAACATATACTCTCTGTTAACTTGGTCTCATGCATGCGGTGAATGTGTAAAAAATCCACAATTTTGCGTATATATTTAGAACTTTCTTCCATTTGATATTTCTTAAATTTAACAAATTTTCTGATATTTCTTTTGTATCCCGGATTTTAATTAAAAACAAATTAAATATACATTTTTTTTTTGGGTAGGAACAAATTAAATATACATTGTAAGCAGTTATTATTAATTTACAGCTAACAAACTAACAACACTAAACGATTTTCAGAAACTTTGTAATCATATTTTTTACCAAAAACAAAAAAAAAAATTATTTTCTCATGCCAACTCATCCTTTTCACTATTGTCTAAACTCGTATAAAGAATTAATGTTGAAACTTGGAAGGACGTTAAATGTGTTGGTAATGTGTTGAGCACAGAGAGAACTATTAGCTGAGCGAGCTCAATGGAAAAAAAATTGAGCCGACACAGTTATACAACATGTTTAGATGGTGGAGTAGCGTGGTGGACCAACATTTACGTTAACACGGTCCAAAGAGTCCCCAATTGTAACAATGACAACAATTTAACGTTTTCCATTTTTTCCCTATTTTATTTTATTGCATGTATAATTTTTTTGTTAGATTTCTCTGTGGGTCGCATTATATCCCATTTATATGGAGATTTTCTGTCGGTATGGGCATCTCATTACTGTTTCTCCCTTTATAGTTTATACTACTACTCAATTACAAAAAAACAAAAAAAAATTACCAACCAAACAATAATGACAGTGATTAAGTAAATAACTTTGAACTCACGTATCCAAAACTCCGTAAGCGCGATGCAAATAAAAACTATTGAAGTTGAGCTCATTCGAGTGTGTTTTGAGGGTCGGTGTGGACGGAAACGCGTGAATTGATTAATATTCTTAATTAATTAAATACAAAATAATTCAATTAAAATCTTTAATAAATCGAATATCTGACTGGTCAAGATTTGTGTCGTGGGGGTAGCATGAACACTATATATAAACACCCACACATGCCTAGAGACCTCTCGATCGTAGCTTACCTACAAACATCACTCACAACACAACATCTTTTTTTCTCTCTCAATCTTGATTTGCATATCTATTTCCTCTCTCTCTGCTTTATTCTCCTACTCTCACATCTCTCCTCTCTCTCTCTAGAGCTAAAGAAAAATGGGTCTCCTGTCGAAGAAAGCTACTTGCAACACTCATGGCCAAGATTCTTCGTATTTTTTGGGCTGGGAAGAGTATGAGAAGAATCCTTACGACGAGATCAAGAATCCAGACGGCATTATCCAAATGGGTCTCGCAGAAAATCAGGTAATAATAATCATTAAAAAAACGCAACGTATTGTACAGTTTCGATAATGTATGGTATCAAGAATATATATCTTACGGTCTTACTTGTTTGTCTTGCAGTTATCTTTCGATCTCATTGAGTCATGGCTTGCTAAGAACCCCGACGCAGCAAATTTCCAAAGAGATGGCCAATCTATTTTTCGTGAATTAGCTCTCTTTCAAGACTATCATGGCCTTCCTTCCTTTAAGAATGTAAGATTATCCAATAGATTATGAAAGAGATCGGACATTTTTATGATCCTGTCAAACCGATAGTTTACTAAACTGGTTTGTTTTGTCTTCAATATTTTCAGGCTATGGCGGATTTCATGTCGGAAAATAGAGGAAACCGAGTTTCTTTCGATCCAAACAACCTTGTCCTCACCGCTGGTGCTACTCCGGCTAACGAAACTCTCATGTTCTGTCTCACTAATCCTGGAGATGCTTTTTTGCTCCCTACGCCATATTATCCAGGGTTAGTTAACTTTTTGTCAAACCCTTGCTTCACTCACAAGTAACACAGAAACTTACGCTAACTGAAATACTTTTATTTAATTTTCAAATGCAGATTTGATAGGGATTTGAAATGGAGAACCGGAGCTGAGATTGTACCGATCAAGTGTACGAGTGCAAACGGATTCCGCATCACTAAATCTGCACTCGAAGAGGCCTACGAGGAAGCTCAAAAGCTTAACCTAAAAGTGAAAGGAGTCCTTATAACCAACCCATCTAACCCGTTGGGTACTACAACGACCCGAACCGAACTTAACCATCTCGTGGACTTCATCTCACGTAAGAAGATTCACTTGATAAGCGACGAGATCTACTCGGGTACCGTTTTTGCTTCTCCCGGATTCATTAGCGTAATGGAAGTCCTCAAAGATAGAAGGCTCGAAAACACAGATGTTTTTAAACGTGTCCACGTCGTTTACAGTTTGTCTAAAGATCTAGGCCTACCTGGTTTTCGCGTTGGGGTGATTTACTCCAACGATGACAATGTCGTCTCAGCAGCGACAAAAATGTCCAGTTTCGGTCTAATCTCTTCTCAAACACAATACCTCTTGTCCGCATTGTTATCCGACAAAAAATTCACCAAAAACTACCTCCAAGAGAACCAGATCCGTCTCAAGAACCGACACAAGAAGCTCGTATCGGGACTAGAGGCTGCAGGCATCGAGTGTCTCAAGAGCAACGCCGGACTCTTCTGTTGGGTCGATATGAGACACCTATTGAAATCAAACACGTTCGAAGCTGAGATTGAACTATGGAAAAAGATCGTTTACGAGGTTAAGCTCAATATCTCTCCCGGTTCTTCGTGCCATTGCAACGAACCGGGTTGGTTTAGGGTTTGTTTCGCGAATATGAGCGAAGAGACATTAGAGGTTGCGTTGGATAGACTGAAGAAGTTTGTTGATGGACCGTCGTCTACTGCAAGAAGTCAAAGTGAACATCAAAGACTAAAGAATTTAAGGAAGAAGAAAGTCTCTAATTGGGTTTTCCGGCTATCGTTTCACGACCGTGAACCCGAGGAACGATAGTCTGGTCTTTTTAAATAATTAATCTGTAATAAGTATATGCTTTTTTGTCATTATTTATGGGTGATTATTCGTCAAATATAATTTTTTTTTTCTTTTTAACCAGAATTTTTTATTTTGGTATAGTTTTAAGGGAAAAAGATCACTCTGTCCGTACGTAAAAAAGGGATAATGCAGTGTGCCTTTTTATGTAGTACACAGTATAATGTATTTTTTTCACTTTATAATATGATCTTTGGAAAACTTTTACTGCATTTTTCAATATCTCTTTGTTTCAAATTTGCGTTAAAAAAGTGCTACGTACGTGTGATTTGCCGGCGACTTTTCTGGTTGAGAAGCTATAATTTGGGTCCGCTCATTAATTATTATGTAATTAATTAGAACCTACTTCTTAGCACTATAGTAGTAGACTATGTTCACATTTGTTAACCCTTTTGCACAACTAGGAGCTATTCCTTTATTACTCTTCGTTGACAAAAGGAGATAAATTGGTGCATTTAATAATTATTCTCTAATTGCTTTAATTGGTTTCGAAGTGATCGATTTCGATTAGATGACTTGTGAAGTCAACGAAACCTACCATTGAAGTCAAAAGATGAACCCAAAATTGTACACTCACAGCCACGTACACAGGTGTTGTGATCTATCTTTATTGATCGTGTAAATTCGAAATAATTTTAGATGATAAATTGTTGACCCAATAAGAAATTAAGAAAGATGAGTTTTCGTTTTATAATCTCAAAACCTAATTAGAGTTAATGTTTGGTGGCAGAAATAGGAAGACCAATCTAAACTAACTACTTTCTCTAATCAGAAACTAAATCTCTGCCACTGACATTAGAATCTTAGTATGTTTTTATATAAATTCACAGATATATAATTATTCTAACGTCATTAGCGTGTACTTTACATTGGTCATGTACTCATGTGTATATGTAATCAACATGGGTTCAATTCACATGACTGCACCTAGTTAAATGGGAAAATAATACCTGAGCAATTGGCGAAACATCTTTTTTTTTTTTTTTGATAAACATCTCAATTCTCGAGAACTCAGTTTCTAATATATTTATATATTTAAGATCAGTTTCTAATATATTAACCGTTATGGACAAACCGGTAAAATAATGCATAGAGCCAAATCAAAAGGAAATTAATATGAGGGTAGTTGTCAAATGTCAAAGAGTCATGTGGGTTTCACATGGCAAGAGAAAACAGAGAACATCTGCTAAGATTTTCTGATTGGTCAGCTCACAAATATATTTCAGCATATTATTATACTATATAAATATATATTCGACCAACCTTGTAATATATAAATAATTGTCGTATATTTCTCATTGGTGATGTGTTGCTATGTTATGTTCGTGTCGATCTACGCATCCGGGGGCCACATGACCATGGGTCTTGTTTCCTGCCACGTTGCTTCAAGTTTACTTGTTATATACGAATGTTACTGTTTCATCTTCAATATATCGGACTTTTTGTTTTGTTTTGTTTTGAATAAACAGGTACAAGAGTTATAGAGTTTTTAGTACAAGACGACAAGGGATTCCAAGCAACTACAAACAGATTGTAACTGTGTTGTCTATTTTAACCTTATTTTTCAGCAATGTAGACTGTTATGCATTGATAAAAATCAAACTAAACCCGAAATCTAAATCCACTTTTATTTATTATGTAGTACGTAAAAGAACATTAGGCAGACAAGAAATTTCATAGTCACATCTTTGTGTTGGAGACTAATGGCATTGTTTTTCTTTGTTGAATAGTATATGTTTTGATGTTTGGAACTTTGACGACAATGTCATTATGTATTTTTCTTTCTCAAAGAGCTTTAAGCTTTTTTAGGTTTCGGGATTTTCTCTACATTTTCAACAATTTAAGTAATGTATATATTTTGTATCCATATTCCAGAAAATGTTGGCATTGCATGAGGAGGATTCAAAGTTGGATATTTTTAAAACCATTCAAAGATGTTTATAATTCAAAGACAAAATGCCGAAAGCAATTCTTGTCTCCAACACAAAAGGTTACCTTTATTCGTCTTTCCAAATAAAGATTCGATCTTCTTTCTTGGTGAATATTGATGATCATTACTTTTAGGATTATCTTTTTTTTTGGTTGTTGTTGTTTGTTTATTAGGGATACAATATCCCACATTGGAAGTTGAGTAGGATCATGGTATTAGAGTCCGGTCCGCACATACTCAACCCAATCCACAATCGGCCTGCCCCATAGTTGGCCAACCAATTCATGCCCGAACATACCGAGATCTATGGTCAGAAGAGCCATCATCTCGAGGGGGCGTATTAAGGATACAATATCCTACATTGGAAGTTGAATAAGATCCTGACTAGTATATAAGATATATGGGCCTCTCCACTCATTGCCAATTGGTTTTGAGTTAGAAGCTCATAACAAACCCTAGTTTAACATTGTTCTCAACATCTACTAATTTGCCATATGTCATATCATACGTGGCATAAAAGTGTAGTATTTTCCAGTTGATCTACTTAGACGACGTAACGCTATACAGTTTTACTTAAAAGTGCATAGTGAGATATGGCCATATATATGGGTGTAGGCTCGTAAAAGATGAAATAACAGACAAACAAAGATGGGCCAATTGAGAAAATATTAAGGCGTAAAAGCCCATGTAAAATATAGCCCCAACTATGAAAAATTAGGGAGAGATTGGACTATACTATATTTCTTCTTTTGTAATAAAGACTTTACCATTAGATAAACTTCAGTGGTAATATCAACAAGTCTATATTTGTGGGTGTGACCAAGTCGATGCGCAAAGTTGCTATATGAGGAAAGAAGTAGACGAAACCACAAGCATGTGATTTTTTTATATTTGTCTTCTTTGGCGATTAAAAAAGCAAATTGGTAAGAAAATTGTAGTTGATTTGTTGGGTATACGTCCATTTCAAACATTGCATCACCACTGTTCACACTTCATGCACTTATATTACATGTATATTTCATGGGACATCATTATGTGTACTTTTGTAACAAACCCACATATATCTATATATATGAAAAGGAACAATTACAGTATAGCATTCTTCTAAACTCCAAGTTGGGTTTTGTACGAAACGAACGTGATTATTTTCCTTTTTTTTTTTGGTCAAATCCAATTGGCCAAAAGCCTAACTTATATTATGAGATACAAAAAAAAGAAAAAGAAAAAAAAAAAAAACTTATGAGATACAGTACCAAAATTAATGTCGACTTAATACTAGTTAACACAAACCGGATTAGCCCAGATATTATTAACTTCATTTTTTTTTTCGTAGATATTAATTTTTATTTAAGCGAGTTAGATTAAATGATTTTTATACTTTACTTTAGTAACAACCACATGCTCCATAAATTAGGTTACCGACAAAATAATAAATTTTACTAGGCGTAAGTGTAACGACAGTAATTAAGGACCCGGAGAAATCAAAGATTAACAAAAGAAACATTTAACAAATACTGAGTGATTAAAAGTGTGATAAGGATTTGACTTTGGTTACAATATGATGACGAGCTAAAGAACTATATAGTTCATATGAAATATTTTTAAATTTATATATTTATGTCTAAGATCCAACGACTCCCAAATAAAGTTGAAAACAATGTGTTGACTTTGGCGATATATATTAATCACACTATTGTTTCACAAACAGATTGATCAAAGTCTCCTTCGTTCGTTTGTGGTCAACTGCTTTTTGACTTTTTGGTATATATAGTTTCTAATGGTTTCCTACTCACTACTTACTACATACGCTAAATAATACTAGTAATATAGTATAATTAGGCTCCATATGAGTATATATTTATAACGAATAATTGGAAAACAATACAAAATATATCATATATGCTAAGCTCGTTCTTCTTCGCATCCATTAATTATTTTATAATTTATACCTTTGACGTTCAAAGAGTGGTTGGTTATTTTAGGCCTGCACCTGTGACGATTAGAGAATTGAACACTGACTAACCCAAATCTGAACTTTTTTAAAAAAAAAGCTGTTGAAGATCAGCATAGTAAGTGATGACAAAAAAAAGATCAGCATAGTAAGTAAATGTCGACTATCTAGTCATTAAATTCTTTCCTACAAAATAATTTTAAGGTAGCATCCAAATTCGATATTATTCTAAATGTTATAAATAAATCTAAGAAACTTTGAACTAAACTTTTGCAAATTTGATGGATCTAGTAATTATAACTCCAAAGATGTTCAATTTTGAGAAACCGTAGAAACATCAAGTCCATAGGATTCCCATTCTTTCAGCATCACCTTGATTTCTTTATTACGGCTCACGAGAGCATAAAGGCACTTTTCGCTTAAATAAATGACCAATGATATAAATTATATAATAAGTGTGTGTGAAACTAAATGATGACAAAAAAAAAAACTAAACAGTAAAATAAATAAATATAATAAAACGATATCATTTATTCAAAGCAATAAACTTTGTGTAGTACATTTCTAGGGTTTTGGTTCTTTTACGCCTTCAATATTTTAGAGATAATAACACACACGCACAAAAAAAAAAGAACTTGATCCAACCTAAGTTCGTTGACATCATATTTGTATCTAATAAAGATCTAACTAATCAAAATCATCTACTCATTATCGTATAGAGGATAGTTATCAATGAAGGAGCTAATATCATGATCCAACACGTTGTTGTACAGCATCTCGTTTCCATGTAGCCCAATTGCTCTTGTTTCGTCGTTGTTGGCTATCTCGTTGAATAGTTCGGCTTGGAGATTCTCAAACCCGGTCATAAAGAACATATCTTGTTGCTCACTTTGATTGGTGGAGTAGTTTGACATCTGCAAAGAGGAATTAATACCGGTGCTACTACTACTACTACTCATGGAGTTCAGTGATGGGGATGAATCATGATGGTAAGATGAAGGAGCTGCATCATGATGGTCAATATCAAACAAAACCGTGTTTGGTTCCCAAGAGAATGATTCCAATATCGGATTCTTGATCATGCTTTGTTCTTCCATGGTAAAGGATGTTGTTGATGGATCCACCAGTACCTGATCATATAATGTTTGGTTCGCTTTAGTGTTCTCGTCATGACATATTGGGATCTGGTCTTGACGTGATGATAATGTTGTTCCATGCTCGAGTTTGACATTGAGTTGTTGATGAAATGCTTTTCCTTGCTTGCTCAATAGCTTCTTCTTCAGCCTCGTGTTCCAATAGTTTTTTATATCGTTGTCTGTTCTTCCCGGTAATTGTGAAGCAATAATAGACCACCTTCATCAACAAAATTTCATAAACAAAAACCAATTATTATTGTTTTATATTTTTTTCAAAATGAATATACACCAGTGATTGATGCATCGTTGTAAATTAATGAAATTGAGATAATAAACCTGCTGCCAATGGTAATGTAAAGGCTGCAGATGATGTAATCTTCTTCATCGGTGAAGCCTCCATGCTTCAAGTTAGGCCTCAAGTAATTAAGCCATCTCAAACGACAACTCTTCCCGCACCTCTTAATACCTTTCAACAATAAAGTAAAATTGTTAGTATTACATGTCACAACTATGATGAGTTTTATCAACAAGCAAAAAAAAAAAAAAACTGAAATAATGGATACCAATTCTCTGAGGAAGGGAAATCCAATTGTTGCCGGTGCCGTGCTTTTCGATATAAGACTTAAGAACGGCGTCTTCCTCCGGCGACCATGGCCCTTTTTTCACCGCGGTCTTGTCGCAGCACGGTGCTCTTCCCATTTTTCTTATTGATCTTGTTTCCTCTTTCACTTTTAAATTGTTGGATATAGATTGTTTATTTTGCTCTTCCTCTAGTTCTTGTTCTCTAGGTTTTTATCTTCTGTAGTGTCTCTCTGTCTATATGTTATATATATGAGAGACTTGGCTTAGAGAACAATGATGACAAGTGGGTTTCCGTATATGGTGAGAAAAAGGCCATGGTATCAGTCGAAGAATCAGTCTCCTACCTTTCAAATAAATGTGAATATGACTTCTAAGACATATTTTAATGATGCAAAATTTACAACTGTAATAATATTTTAGAAATCTATATTTTAGAAATGATTTTATTGTTTGTCCGATCCGTGTGGTTCAGCTTATATATGTGATAACTAAAAATTATTATATATATATATATATATATATATATAATAGAAATTTTAATGTAATGTAATTCATTTTTTAATATTTCACCACCTCCAGGCTCCAGTTATATATAACGTCTAGTAATTTTAATAATCTTCATCTATATATTTTGAACTTTTTATATATATATATATATATATATATATATTTCATTGTGTAATTATGGATTATGTATTAAACCATCAAAATCTTCTAGATGGAAAAGCATATGGCTGACTTGACCTGAGAGACTGATCAGACCCAGAGAATTAGTCCTGAAGTTTTGAAAATAAAAAGAAAATTACATTCTTTCTTTATTCCTCAGTTTACCAAAAAAAAAAAAAAAAATACAGGTTTACAAGAAAAAGTAACGACGATCACATAGACAAAAAAGAAAGGTTTTAAAGAAAACACCTTTTTCAACACGCTAACGAGGAATCGGTCTTCTTGGTACGACGAGTACTAGTATTTTAACGTCAGTTTAAATTTATATGATATGCTTTGAGTTATGTTTTAAACCCCCAAAAAGAGTGTATATAATTATACAAATAAAAATATATTCTTTTAGTAACTGTTAAAAAAAACAAATTAAAATTCCAACAAATATAAAAATCGAAATAATTTATCTATTTGATGATAATTAATGTCTACTCTCGACTCAACGTATGGAAACGAATAAGACAAATAAGCAGGTTATATAACTTTTGAATTGTTGACTTCATTATTTAAAGTCTTTTTACTAGTCCACGAGTAATTCCTTGGATAAGGTCTTTAAGAACACCAAATCTTTACTTTTTATATCGATTGATAAACAATTGTTCGTTGATTTTTCTTCATTCTGAAAGGAAATCAAGACTGATTAAGTGGATAACCGTTATGTACATATCAAATCCTCTTCGTACTGAAAGAGAAAAAAAAACACTTAAAAAAAAACCTATTGATATTCAATAACACACATGATACCATTTTCAGAAATTTAGTGTAGATTGAGAAATATATTGTCTTTTTGTGATTAAAAACAAGATATAACAACATACAAGACCTACTCACCAGGAAACATAATAAACTCTCTAAAAATTAGCTATTGAAAAAGCCTTTAAACCACGGTCTATCTATAAGCCAAGCCCATTAATTATTAATATACGCCGGTCCATTTCTTGAGCCCAAAAAGGCGATAGACTGGATAAAGCAATTTTAATAGTTGCCATACTCTGCTCTGTTGGCCCAACAATGTTACAGAGAATAAGACTACAAAATATTCATAACGAATAATTCGATATGCCATATTATACATAGGAAATTCAATGCACCAACACCAATTTAATACATATACGCAAATATGTATGATGAATTATCCTCATTTCCATATTTATAACAATTTTAGTTTTCATTTTCTTTATATTCTTCGATTTATATCTTGCTACACGATCACTCCATTTAAAAGACAATAATACTATTTCCAAAAATGAAACCCATAATTAATTATGCTTCTCTCTCTCGCTCCCTTATATATATAAGATAGTTTTTGTCTTATCTTCAAATCACTCACAATCTTTTAACTCTCGCTAAAAAAAACCTAATCTTCTTTTTTTCACTTCTTTGAGATGGTTGAAATGACTATGAATCTCGAGAAGAGGATTGATGAAGTTGACGTGACGGTGATGCCTGAAGGTGGGAAAAGGGCTTACGTCACGTTCCTCGCCGGAAACAAAGACTACTGGATGGGTGTGGTTGGTCTAGCCAAAGGACTTCGTAAGGTGAAATCGGCTTATCCTCTAGTTGTGGCGATTCTCCCTGACGTGCCTGAAGAGCATCGTCAAATCTTGGTGGCTCAGGGATGCATTATCCGTGAGATCGAACCGGTTCATCCTCCGGATAACAAAGTTGGTTATTCCATGGCGTATTACGTTATCAACTACTCCAAGCTTCGTATTTGGGAGGTACAAATCTTACTAATTATATATGTATATTTCTGTTTTAAAACATGAAAATACCTATATATAACTAACGACTTGTAAACATATACTATGTGCAGTTTGTTGAGTATGAGAAGATGATATATCTAGATGGAGATATTCAAGTGTTTAGTAACATCGATCATCTGTTCGATACTCCTCGTGGGTACTTGTATGCTGTCAAAGATTGTTTTTGTGAGGTGTCTTGGTCCAAAACTCCTCAATACAAGATCGGTTACTGCCAACAGTCGCCTGAAAAGGTGACTTGGCCTGTCGAAAGCCTCGGCTCTCCACCGCCGATGTATTTCAATGCTGGTATGTTGGTTTTTGAACCAAATCTCATTACCTATGAGGATCTTCTTCGGGTTGTTCAACTCACTACTCCAACTTATTTTGCTGAACAGGTTCGATTTTTTTTTTTCCTTTTTTAATTATTTGATTTGAGTTTTTATGTAGTAACGACTCTAATATTATTGTTTATTTTTTTTGTAGGATTTCCTGAACATGTACTTCAGAGACATTTACAAACCAATCCCTTCGACCTACAACCTCGTATTGGCTATGCTATGGCGTCATCCGGAACACATTGACCTTGATCAAATCAGTGTTGTTCATTATTGTGCTAATGTACGTTTTATTTTTTTATTTTACCTTTATTCTTAGTATATGTAAAAATATATACCTAGTTACTAAATTTTTATGTTTCTAATCAATTTTGTAGGGTTCAAAGCCTTGGAAATACGATGAGGCTGAAGAACATATGGAACGAGAAGACATAAAAATGTTGGTGAACAAATGGTGGGAGATTTATGAAGATTCGAGTTTAGACTACAAGAACTATGCCGAGAGTGAGTTGAAGCTGAATCCGATCACTGCACCATTGGCTTCCAAGGAATCTGTTGGGGATGTCCTTATGAAACGTGCCCCCTCTGCCGCATAACCAAATCTTTTGACTTGGTGACTATATCTATGCAACTTTTGTTTTTCTTTCCTTTTTTTGTTGGTTTAGTGAAAGGTATATAATTTTATCATAATTATATAGCAACCTCGTTTGTGTTTTGTGTTTGGGAGATTAGAGCGTTTGGTCTTGTGTTTTGTATGACTATTTTGTCAACGTCGACTTTGACCACCCTTTATCTCTTTTTTTATTTTATTTTTTATAATCAATAATAAAAAAATTCTTTAAGTTTCCATTCTCTTCTATTCATTCACTTTTTCTTTTTTTTTTTCTTTTTGCAAAAACAACATTATATATATTATTATTAACTGGAAAAATAAGTTTTGTATACATCGATGGTATAGTCGATGAGTTAATTTAATATTTCCATTTTTAGTACAATAAAATATCACTATTAATGACATGGATCAAATTAATAATCAAACAGGGAAATCGAGATTATACGGTAGAGATTGTTGCAACTTTTATGCCTTTAAGGGATTTTTTTTTTCTAAAGCTTATGCATGCAGATATTAGTATAGAAGGAAAAGGTTATAATTGAAAACAATATGATCTTAATGACATCTCATTTTTATTAATTACATACAAGTTGGAATCTTTCCGATTCTGAAACTATTCGATCCCTACGAATATGGTAATAAAATAATAATAGCTATGAGATCATTCATATCTAATTTAAGGATCCGTAAAATATTAATGAGTCGCGCTCCTTCTCCATTATCCAAATGTTAAAATTTATATGGAAATTATAAAATCTCATAATATCAGCGTATTAATGGGTAATTATATAATGGATCAAATTTGAGATTTTATATTATACCTGCTTACCTGGGCTACATTTATACACATGGGCCTCGTAATACGGCCTTTAGCAAGTGAAGTAATTACAAGTCCATAACTTTAGTGAAGAAATAAAATTATTTCAGCAGCATAGAATAATACTAATATATACTGTACAATAAAAAAAACAACTATGATAGTGACGGTTATTTATTTCTAACGGATGAGAAAATCAACGTCACGCGAGTCAGTCAGGACCCCCCAGATATCTTCGAGATCTTTCGTTGGCGAAAAGACAAAACTGCACTTAATGTTACTTTCTGAAGTATGGTCCTAGTTCATCTCGGGGGCAATGTTGTCATCTTACTTACATGCTATCGTATAGTTTTCCTAATCATCATCATCATCAGATATTGCTTTATCTGATGAGTTTTTGTCTTTGTTTCATTTTCTTTTTAAGTTTAATAATCACACTAACGCAGATATATGTAATTATAACCACGTATCAAAACTAATTTAAAAAACGTTTCAGAGTGTTATTTATACAACAATAAGTTGACTACAAGTCTACGATTTTTTTTTTTTTTTATCTTCAAATCATATGAAATTATTTCGGCAAACAAACTATAAAACACTTAAGTATATTTTTTTCATAAAATAATCGATTTCATGAGAAAGTTGTTTAATCATATATGAATATGAGGGGACCTAAGACTTGACAAACAAAATGAAAATTGTGATACCTAACTAAAATGGTAAGACTTCACAATGATGATAATAGAGTATTACAAGGACGAAGACACGAAGAGACACACCGACTTTATTTGGCCGACTCAATTGCGAAAAGAAAGGTCATCGTTTCTCTCTCTCTCTCTCTCTTTCCTCGCTTTTTCACTTATAAACTTTTGTCACACAAACCACACTTATATGCACACACATTTGTAGAAAACTATATATATACACGTATTTATTTGGTAGACAATTAAAGATTGCATCATGGCTTGCGTTTACAAGTCTTAGTCCACATAGTCACTAATCCACTAACGTGACTCACTCTTTTCCCGAATTGTACGTGTATATTGAACCCCCCAACAGTTTCATAATCTTGTATACGCTTAACTGAATAGTTGATTTCGAACAAACTTTTACAAGTGTAGAATATTAGTTATTGTTTTTATTCGAATCCGCCTAATATGTTGGATACCCCATTAGGTATGAGAAAAGGCAATGACTCGTTTTATATATGTGCAATCAGTGTGATGTTTTTTTTTTCTTTTCTTTTGAATGTCATAATTTTGTGAGATAGGATTTAGGATACAAAATTTCGTAAATTTTTTCTTCACGAAATGCAAATTTTGCTGAAAAAAAAGAAAGAAAAGCATGTAAAACCTAAAGACTTAGGTGATGGGAGTCGTGTATTCGGGCCACACTACCTTGCACATTAGGCCGCATGCTCAGTACTTTCGTATGTTTTGTATTGTTATATACAATTACAATTATTCTTAAGAGTGGACTTTTGTTGTCAAAGGCTCAATGATTCGTCTCTTTACAAAGTCAAGATCTCGATGTGATTGGAAGAATATTTACTTATATATTCGAATTCATCATGCAGATATCTTTATCCTATGATTTATATAATTGTGATTAGTCATTATAAATAATCAAATTCCCTTCCTTTTCTCCCCAATATGGTTCAAATTATTCGAGCCCGTTTACATTATAAGGTAATATTCGTTACGTGCTTTTGAGTTTAGAACCTGCGAATAGTTGATAATTCCTCATAAAAAGAAAAAAATGATCTGTGTATAGATTCTTTATTTCAATAATAATGATAAGATTTTAATAATGATAAGAAACAAGTTAAACTAATTGAAGGTGAGCTTTTTTGTGTGGTTAATAAAGTTCCATTAAGCGTGCAAACTATGATATAAAATACCACGAATATAGTATGAATATGAATTAGACTTTAATCAAGCATACGCACACGCTTATGACATGATATACAGTTAGAATAAAATTCGTTCGACGATAATCTTCTTTACATGTATGATAACAATAATATAATATATTCTTTTTGACATTTTGCGAAACAAAATCATAAAAAAAGAAAAGAAAAAATACATCCCCAATTCCAATAATTTAGGCATATATATGATTCAAGTATAAAATAAAACTAGACCGTCAATTTTGATGGCTTTGTTAAAAACCTTTTTGTGTGTGTCTCATTATTATTACCCGAAATTGAGTGGAAAATTGAAATGGGATTATAACAAATAAAGAAGCATCATCCATGATTTGACTTATGCATATTTAGTTTATATAATACTAGTAATAAAAGAAAAACGAAGACAAAAGAAAAGAAAAGACATGAAAAGCAACATGTCTGGTTGGCCGTAGAGCCGGAGATATGACAAAAAAAAGGATCAGACAATCCTTCTATCATTCATCCAACTTAGTCCCCTCTTTTTATTATACATCTCTTATTATTATTCCCTCAATTTGCAAATTCATTTTCTTCTTAATATATATATTAAAAATCTCTCTTTTTCAATTTCTTCTTATATATATAAAACTTCCTACTGACTTCTCTATCTGTTTAACCAAGTCAGAAATTTAGGACATGTTTTCCATGCTTTTTAACCAAACAATACGTTTTTAATTGTGTATTTATTTATAGTCATTTCTCAGTTTTTATATAAATAATTGCATAATTTCAGAAAAAGATGTGAATCTTTAAATCCACAAGCTAAACAACTTAGTTTCTGATTGTTTTTTTTTTTTGGTTATATCATACAAATGAATGGTAATAACAAATGAAAAACAATAATAATACTAAACAAACTGAAGAAAACCCAAAAAAACATAAACAACATCTTGAGTTGACATTACTCTAAACCTAATATTTTAATCGTCTTCCAATCATCTTTAGGACGACAGATACCATATTAAACCGGAACATCATCGTCATCAACCCAATAACTGTAATTAAAAGTTAACTAAAAATAAAATAAAGGGCCGTAAGACGTAAAAATAATAATAAGGTGGGTTGTGGGGGACTGAATCGGAATAAGATACTCTCTTTTTTTTCTTATCATACCAAATCATTGAAGGGACCTACATGCCTGGAACTGACACGTGTCGGACCAAAAAGACAATGATACTGTGTTTTCAAAGTAGTACTCGTACTACTAGTTTGTTTGGCTTCTCTCTTTGCTTTTTTTTTGTGATGTCGTGTGGATTAGTCTGTGTAGAAAGAGAGAGATTAGAGATGATCTCTCATCGCATCGCATCGCATGGCATGATGGATGGTGCCTAAGTGTTGATGACATGAGAACCACCACTTTTTTTTTTTCTTTTTTGATTTATTTTCTTCCCCTAATCTTTTACATTATTGTATATTCCCAATTTTCTTATTAAACCACATTTTTTTTGTTCACCGCACCAATTATATGACTTTTTCTTATTATCGAAATAAGTATCTTTTATTGTGATTGTGGATGAGGTTGTTTTGTTTTCTGTCGTTTGATTAGTAGTCTTAACCTAATATTTTATTCGTCTTCCAATCATCTAAACCATCTAAAAAGTATTACGAATTGGGTCACACACCGTTCTTTTAGAATTTTTTTATGTAACAAAAAATACTTTTGTTTATAATTTTTATAGACATCTTTTTTAAACCTTTTGTCTTTATTCTTGCCTTCTTTTTCACACACTTTTTATTGGTTTAATTTCCCCCCACCCTTTTCACAAGTCAATGTTTATCTACATATTCCTATTACTATTATTTGTTATTTTTTAAAGAAAATCGTTTAATTAATGACTTAATTGCCGACATATTCTTTTCAAGAAAAAAAGAACTGATATCTACGTATTTTTGGCATACACCAAATATGCTAAGTACTTTAAACAACATTCATTTTGTCAGAAAGTAGTTTAATTAGTTTCAGTAACGATTATGGTAATGGCATCATCGTTATCTTTTCATACTAAGTTAATAATTCAGAAAATCTAGTAAATTCTGGTCTTTGAATCTGACCTTTTCTCCACGCTCTATACTTTTGTCATGTAATGTGATTAATTTTCATATGATTAGATTACGCGTCATGGAACACACGCTCCATAAAACAAAACAAAAAATGTGATAATGTTTTCAATTCGATAACAATAAATAAGACGACAACACATTTTTTTTTTTGTTATCATGACGTCTGGTTACTAGAAGATCCCCTAAACGACTAATTAGTTAGATTATTGATCGGGTCAATGGCTCAATGCAATTACTAATTTGTCTTCTTGGTCTTTGTTAAAAATAATCTGATCTAATCATGAGTCATGATTTTTATCATGTTGACACTCGAGTCTTTAAATACAACACTAGGATCTGTAATTAGTATATTAAATAGAATGAATTACATGTGTCGTCGTGTTCATGAGTTCGCCACACCTTTCCCCTAAGGAGACTGGTCTTGCCGACGGGGACCATACGAGAAATAAAATATTTTATATAATAACGTATATATTACGTGTAATTTGTATGCAAATCAAACAAAATTTCAAAATTGCAGCTTGTCCAGAGATGGTTAAACTTTCTCGTTGATTGGAATCACGTATATCTCTGTATCTACAACATTCTCAGGAACTATATACAATATTCTAAAGTTTCAATTATTTTTGTTCGAAACGACAAAATTGACCCTTTATATAAAGTCAGAAAGATTTTTTGTAATGGCGATTGCAATCTTTTTTTAGTCAAAAGACACCAGCAAAATTAACTTTCAGGGAATTGCAATTCTTACTTATTGATGCCTTGACGATTCTGTTGCTGTGACCATATCAGTTGTTTAGTAGAAAACTGATTTTTGGGTTGCTAGCTTGGGTTCAGTTCTATATACAGTATGTATTTTTAACATATTTATAAGAAAGTAAACCGAATTAACTAGTAATAGCGATTTTAACCAAATTGTGACTTTCTCCACTTCTTCTACGCAGCCACGCTTATATTAATTTGTACAATATTGGTAACCTAACTTGGTTGGGAAGTGCGAAAAAAAATAAAAATAAAAATAAACATGGCCAAAACCAGTAAAACGTTCCACGTAGACTTTCTTAGTTTTAAATCCCTTAATAATCTTTATTATTTCTGTTTGACGAATCATATTCTACCACCAACATGATTATCAATCTTCTTGCACCCGTTTCTGTTTTCATACCATTCACAATATTATTATTATTATTTTTTTTCATTCACAAAATTTGATATACAATAATATAAAAACTTCATACATATTCAACGATTACGTACGTCATTAACAATGAATTATATAAATGTTAAATCATTCATTGTTACAATATATCGTGTATAAGTTTTATGCGACGCGTGAGGTTTCTATTCCATGACATGTTTTGTCTGTTCATAATTTTTGGTTGCCAAGTGTATAAATTCGAGTTATCATATATATACATTTTCTATTTACATGCTAATCAATAAAAGCATATTATTATATAAAATTATACGGTGCAAATAAAAATAGATAAAAAAAAACCATTGAATAATTAAGTCCCAACACAATCTGTGGCCAGATCAAGAGAACCGAACCTAAAACAAGAAAGTGGAGATCACAATCCAAAACCCAAAATAATAATACAATAACGGAGGATATAAAAAGAAGTTAGAAGAAATGGAGTATAATTATATATATATTTTTTTAAAAACAATGTGTAGTGTGAGGAGGTTGAAGATTGGTAGGCAAGCTGACATGTTACCCATATCTGCCTTGTTCAAGCAAAGCATGGAGTGGGAGACAATTCATGTGGTCTCTTATTTAAAGTCCCCTCTTAATCACTCTCTAATTACTAGTATTACTTTCTCTCTGTCTCTCAATATCTATAGTATTATATATTAGAAATTAATATATACTACTACTTAGCAGTATTAAAAGTATAATTTGATTATAAAACTAAAATAAATTCTTAAGTTGAGTTTAAATAATCATGTTACGCCCGGGGGGATATTACAAGAATATCTGCACTCAAGTGAATAATTTTTTTAAAAATGTTTATTTAGAGAACATTGATACTTTGAACTTTCAAGGTGGGCATGGGAGGAGGATATAGAATCGTTTTCATTCATGTGCTAGTAGATTAGTAATTGTATTGCTGAGTTTAATAGAATTTGTGGATATCCCGAGAGTAACAAATTAAACAAACACTAAAAACAACGTATAAATGGTATAATTAAGTTCAAAAGTCATTCCCCACCGACGTATCAAAAGTTTTCAAGAGACTAAAATCTATTAGACTCAACTTTCTTATATTAATATTAATATTGCATTATTTAGTTATAAATATATTAGTATTTGTATTTTTCCGTTAAACTCTATGGAAATTAACCTAAGATTCGGTTTAATTTCGAATTACATCATTTAAAATAATAAGGAAAATAAGTATCTTCTAAGAGGGTATAAAATTGAAATAATATGACAAAACAAGTAAATGTATATTGAAGGAAAAAAAATATATGAAGTGGGGAGAATATAAAGTTGCAAGTGGGGTGCTCATTTGGTCAACCTTTGTAAGTGAGAAAATTAAAAGGAGAGAGAATTTGTGCCATCATAATTTCCCACATTCTTCTTTTTTTTTTTATCTTTCAAAAAATTATTATATAGAAAAAATAAATAGAACTAACCAAAATATATCCAATCCTTTTGATTAATTCTAATTATTAGCCACCCACCCACCCACCCATACAAAAAAAAAAAAAAAAGAAAAAAAAAGTCTCTCGTCTCCTTCTTAAGAAGAAGGCTC